>NC_043712.1:41999032-42027010 GCF_006229205.1 Suricata suricatta | reverse complement strand
GTTTCATGTGCCTGTAGACCATCTAGATGTCCTCTTTGGAGAAGTGTCTGTTCAGATCTTCTGCCCATTTCTTCACTGGGTTATTTGTTTTTTAGGTGTGGAGTCTAGTGAGTTCCTTGTAGATTTTGTGTAGATTTTGGATACTAGCCCTTTATCTGATATGTCATTTGCAATTATCTTTTCTCGTTCTGTTGGTTGCCTATTAGTTTTCTTGATTGTTTCCTTGGCAGTGCAGAAGCTTTTTATCTGGAATGAGGTCCCAAGAGTTCAGTTTTGCTTTCATTTCCCTTCCCTCTGGGGATGTGTCAAGCAGGAAATTGCTGTGGTTGAGGTCAAGGAGGTTGTTTCCTACTTTCTCCTCGAGCCTTTTGATGGTTTCCTGTCTCACACTCAGGTCCTTCAGCCATTTTGAGTTAATTTTTGTGTTCAGTGTAAGAAAGTGGTCTAGTTTCATTCTTCTGCATGTTGCTGTCCAGTTCTCCCAGCACCACCTGCTAAAGAGGCAGTCTTTTTTCCATTGGATCCTCTTTCCTGCTTTGTCAAAAATTAATTGGCCGTACATTCGTGGGCCCAGTTCTGGGTTCTCTATTCTATTCCATTGGTCTATGTGTCTGTTTTTGTGCCAATACCATACTGTCTTGATGATGACAGCTTTGTAGTAGAAGCTAAAATCTGGGATTGTGATGCCTCCCATTTTGGTTTTCTTCTTCAATATTACTTTGGCTATTCGGGGTCCTTTGTGGTTCCATACAAATTTGAGAATAGTTTGTTCTAGCTTTGAGAAGAATGTTGATGCAATTTTGATGGGGATTACATTGAATGTGTAGGTTGCTTTGGGTAGTAATGACATTTTCACGTTGTGTATTCTTTCGATCCAGGAACATTGAATGTTTTTCCATTTCTTGGTGTCTTCTTCAATCTCTTTCATAAGTTTTCTATAGTTTTCATCATATAGGTCTTTTACATCCTTGGTTAGGTTTATTCCTAGGTATATGATGGTTTTTTGTGCAATCGTGAATGGGATCAGTTTCTTGATTTCTCTTTCGGCTGCTTCATTTTTGGTGTATAGGAATGCAACTGATTTCTATACATTGATTTTGTACCCTGCAACTTTCCTGAATTCATTGATCATTTCTAGAAGGCTTCTGGTGGAGTCTGCAGGGTTTTCCATGTAGAGTATCATGTCATCTGCAAAAAGTGAAAGTTTGATTTCTTCTTTGCCAATTCTGATGCAGAAGGCATTACTTTTAAAAGTTTTGTACAGATCTTCTTAGTCTGAAATTTAATGTATTTTTACTTCCATTTTCCTTCCTTTCATTTTCACCATGGGCCAGCAAAATCTTGTGCAACTTCTGGCCTCTTCACACCTTATCATTGTACTTAAGGACACATTTTCCCAGATCTGTTCTCTTAACTTACTGATAAGTTAAACATGTTTGATTTCTCTGCTCAGCCTCTGTCGGCCCCCTCTTGTTGTGTACTAAGGGGGAAAGCAATATATGGTTGATGGTGGAAAGGCAATGTGTGAAGTATTAATTGCTACTCACCTAACTCTACTGACTTTTTTAAAGTTTATTTATTTATTCTGAGAGAGAGAGAGAGAGAGAGAGAGAGAGAGAGAGAGAGTGAGAGCATGCAAAAGGGAAAGGGACAGAGAGTGAGAGAGACAGAATCCCAAGCAGGCTCCACTCTGAGCCTAATGTGGAGCTGGAACTGTGAGATCATGATCTGAGCCAAGATCAAAGTCAGATGCTCAACTGACTGAGCCACCCAGGTTCAGGAGCACTCAGGAGCACTTCTACTGACTTTTAATCCCATGACCTTGCTCCCTTTCATTTGATGTGTGGCTGACATCCCACTTGGAGGGTGCAGTCAGGGAATCCATGGGACAGCAGAGGCTGTCCAGAGAAACAGGTGTCAGATTCCTATCTTTTAAAGTTAAAAGTCCTAGGTCATCTTTCCATATTATTGCTTCATCTCTCCTTTTTGTCATCCCTCCCTTACTAGATAAAGATGCTTACACCTGGAGAGAGGGGAAAAAGTTAAAATCTAACAAAGAGAGATAGACACGGGTTTTAGAACTAAGTTTCCATTTTGGGTCATGTCCCAAGTAATGAACCAAGTAATAGGTTAGGAAATGGAAGACCCCAAGATTAGTGTTAAGATAGAGGGAACCACTGCTGTAGAAGACATTGCTATAGTTTACTTGTATTTGGGCCCCACTCTTCTTTGAGCTTAGGGAACATTGTACTATTCTGCTCCTTTGAAGATAGGCATGACTCTGTGACTTGCTTCAGCCAGTAAATTGTTAATGGAAGTGATATGGATCATTTCCTCATTGAAGCACCTAATTGCTGGTGCAAATCTTTCCAGCCTGCTTTTTTTCTTGCTAATCTGGAACTCTGCGCCAACATGTGGATCACAGATGTCACAGGGAGTATTCTGGACTTGTGATGGATTTTATATGAGTTAGTAATGAAATTTTGTTGATCTTTTGGGTGTAATTAATTACCACAGCATAACCTACCCTATTGAATAGGATAAGTCTTCTGTTTCCCATATGGATGGCTGGAAGGAAGAGATATTACAAAGATTATCATGCAGTTCAGCATGGGAGGGCTTGATGACAGATCCTAACTGTACATTGTCCCAGGGGAGATGCGAGGGAGCAACTGAACCTTTCTTATATCCCAAGCAAGGATGCATATTTTAGCAAGAGAGAAATCTAGATATCCAAAGGGTTCTCAAGGTCATAACAAGGGAGGAAACTGTTAAGTGGTAGCATGGATTATTCAGTCTGAGACCAGATGAGTAGAAGCCAGTAGACACAGGGCTTGAACTCACCAACTTGACTCTGTGCCCTAGGTCATATGGGTAACAATCGCTGGTCTTCCCTAGCCCAGTTGATTATTGCTGATTTGAGATGTCTCTAAAAACACAGCTGCAGAGAATAAGTTCTATTCTTCTGAGATCCAAGTAAATAGGACTCTTTTCACAGGTATGCAGTGTCTTTATCAAAATGAAATGTTATTTTTAAGTGGTAATGTTTTTGCTTTTTTAAGAAGTATATGAGAAAAGGGTGAGGAAATATATGACCCAAGACTCCATGGTTGTGGTGACCTTATTTTCCAAATAAATGAAAAGAAAGGTGCTCTGACAACAGAGTATTTTATGAATTTTAAATGCATGCTAAAATTAGTAATTTGAACAATTTAAAAATGGATACCAAATGGTATCCCTAGATACCATTTTTGAGGGTGACAGCACTAAGGACCAGATATTTATGATTGTATAAATCAGTGGATGTCAACTCTGGACAACCACAGAGATGCTTTCTCATAGATTCCACATTACTAGGTAAATACTTGAGTTAGAATCAACTGTTGAGAGAAGGGGCAAATCCATAATTTGTTCATTATTATTATTTTTTTAATGTTTATTTTTTTGAGGGAGAGAGGGGAAGAGCATGTGCTTGCAAGCAGGGGAGGAGATAGAGAGGGAGAGAGAGTGAGTGAGAAAAAGGGAGAGAGAGAATCCCAAGCAGGCTCCACAATGTCAGCCCAGAACCCTACATGGGGGGTCCATCTCAAGAACATGAGATTGTGATCTGAGCCAAAATCAAGAGTCAGACACTTAACCAAGTGAGCTACTCAGGAACCCCTTGAGTATTAATGAAATACCTAATAAATTATTAAAGTTGTTGAATTTGCTTAGAAGCGACCAGATTCAATTTGTTATCAGGAAGCATGAAGGGCTTGTGATAGAAATTATTTCAGTTATAAAGGGGAGCCTGGGTGGCTCAGTCAGTTAAGCATCCAACTACAGCTCAGGTCATGATCTCACAGTTCATGAGTTTGAACCCCCCATTGGCTCTGGGTAGACAGCTCGGAGCCTGGAGCCCATTTTGAGTTCTGTGTCTCCCTCTCTCTCTGCCCCTACCCTGCTCATACTCTCTCTCTCCCTCTCTCTCTCTCTCTCTCTCTCTCTCTCTCTCTCTCTCAAAAATAAACATTAAAAGAACAAATTATTTCAGTTATAAAGAAAAAGTTCTATATTTGCATATCTGGGCTTATGGCTATCAAAATCACACCTACCTCCTATGTTTGTAAGAGGATGGAACTCAACAGAATTTTCAAAGAATGGGATTAATGATTTTATAGAAAAACACAAAGGCACGTTATTTCACAACTTGGTTATTGTTGTTGGTGGTGAGGAATTATTGTATTCTCTCACCCAGTTAGAACCCTCCTGGGCCTCTTGAGAACTGGACCTGACTATTACCATTGGACATTGGGCTGTACCTACCCAGCTGCCCCTGTGAGATCAGTCTCTTGGCTCAGGCACTTGAGTGCTGGCTAACTGTGTTAGGTGAATCTGAAGCAAGGTGCTGGCTGCCTCAGGGACAAAACTGAGTAACAGGCCACTTTGCCAAATGATCAGCCTGCACAGTGACTCTTGGTGGTTAGTCATTAACGTAGTTACTCTAACATAGTGGGCACTAAAGTCAGATGCATTGTATATTCTTTTATTGGTTGGCAATTCCTCATTGATGTAAATACCTTGCAAACACACACACACACACACACACACACACACACACAAAATGAAAAACTAATTAAAATCTATGTATGACATAATGATACCCACAAAGGTACAGAATAATGCCATCATTCATATTATACTATACATTTGCTAAATACTCATTAGAAAAAAAAAGTTGCACATGTTTTACAGTAACTGGTTAAAGTAATCTTTCAAATGCCAAGCATGTGGCAAGAAAGAAAAATAGCATCACCCAGAGGATCTAAAAATCTCAAAGGGAGTTGAGGGGCACCTGGGCGGGTCAGTTGGTTGAGTGGCCGGCTCTTGATTTCTGGTCAGGTCATGATCTCATGGTTGGTGAGTTCAAGCCCTGTGTCAAGCTCTGCACTGACAGTGTGGAGCTTGCTTGGATTTTCTCTCTCTCTCTCTGACCCTTCCTCCCTGTCTCTCTCTCTCATAATAAATAAATTAAAATTTTTTTTAATCTCAAAGGGAGTTGAACCATGAGCAAACTCTTTTGTAAGCATATTAATATAGGGCTTTCATTAAATCTACTTAACTTCATGAAGAAGATATGTGTACAATGATAGATGAGAAAACTGAGATGCAGATAATAATTTCTGCAGTATTATGTAACCAGTGAAATAATACAGTTCTTTTTTGTTTTGTATTATTTTTGGCCATCAGGTGTAGGCTCTATTTTAGCACCTCTCTGTATCGACTCCATACTTTGTTTGAACTCCTTCCACATTCTTATTGGTGTTCATGATAGGTGAGATTGCTTTAGACAGACTTAGGTGAATATTACCAAAGTTTTCATTTACTTTTTTCTTGGATGGACTGTGGCTTGGGGAGGCAGCTTTGGATCCTGACTTAGGGGAACAAAATCTCCATTTAGGTTTGCTTAAGTCAGTAGTTCTCAGCCTTGACTGTACATTAGAACCACCAGGAAGCTTTCAAACCTTACTAGTTCTTGGAGTCCAGAATTCAAGTCAGTCCAGTTAAATTATAATCCCTGTGAGGTGGAGCCCGGACATTTAGAAAAGATCCCAGGTGATTCTAATGCCAGGGCTGAGAACCACTGGCTTAACATTTTAACACACTGGAAATCAGATTCTAATGGGAGAAAACAATTAGCGCAGGTGCTAAGTCAAAATGCTAAACAATCTGTGATATCAAAACAAGTAATCATCAGTAGGAGGTAGAGAAAAGAACTCTAATCAGTTATTAGGAAGGCCCACCGGGATCTCTACCTCAGGATGTTATTCCGGAACTTGAGAAATGAATGAGCTCTTAGTTTCAGTATTGGCACTGAAAGCTCTTATTATTTCAGGTTTTAAAAAAGAGACAAAGGAAAATAAATGAGGAAACTCTTTGGGGACCAGTGCTTTGGAATTTTCCCATACTTTCAAATTTGTGAAGTAAAATGTTTGATCAGGAATGGGATGTCTGCATATCAATAGAACACAATCAAACGGAAGCTTCATTTACCAGGCCCAGTTCCATGCTGGGAGGACACAATGAAGCCAGTGCCTGCCCCTGGGGGAATTTACACTCTACCTTGAATGACTGGACATGTATCAGGAGTGATCTTATAATAACATGGCTGAATCCACAAAATACATTTAAAACTTAACTCCTCATTTAAAGTCATATCTGGTGTTTAAAAGGGTGCTACAATTAATCATGGTAGGACATCTCAAATGCTAAAGGAGTGTTACCTCAAATCATATCCTATATTTGTGAAAGAAAAATGTAACTGAGCCATCATCTTCTGTCTGTTTCCCTTTTCTGCACCTACACTGAATACCAACGCATGTTCATTTTAGCTTTCCAACGTTACTAAATTCATCCCCTTCTTTTTATCTTTAGTGTCTTCAGGTTAGGCATTTCTGTCTTTCTGTCCTGGCCTACAGGAATAGTCTCAGGCCTGCTTGTAGCTCTTTTGAATTCTAGTCAATTTCAGTTCGGGAAGCCACAAGATGGCTCTCCGTTGTCTGCAGGAAAAGGTTCAAGATCCAAAGCATGGCATTTAGGCTTATGACTCCAAAGATGATTCTCAGACCAACAGCATTTACCTTATCTGGCAACTTGTTAGAAATGCAGAATCTTAGAGGCTGCACTTCATACCTATTAAACTAGAAACCCACATTTTAACAAGATCCCTAGATTTTTGGAGCGTACAGTAAAGTTTGGGAAGCACTTGTGTGTCATATGTCTCTTATGAGCTGGCCTCAGCCGTCTTTACTTCCTTTCTTCTTCTGGCCACTGCATGTTCCAGAAATATCAAACATACCTCAGAGGGACTGTCCTTCTCGACATGGTCCTCTTGGCAAATACCAGCTTGTTCTTTAAAGATCTCTCTCTGGAGCAATTTCCTTTGTGAAGCTTCCCCTGTCATTTTCTAGACAGTTAATCCTGTCCTCCTCTGACAACTTGCATTATGTATAGAAAACTCTAGTGTTGAAACTGCTTCTTGACCTGTTGCTTTTGCTCACCAGCCCATAAGGGCCTGAAAGGTAGGGGTTGTGTGCTTCTTATCTCAGTATCCCTGGCTTGTAGTACAGAGCAGGGCACTTGGCAGTCAATTAACATTTCAAATTTATTGTTCAGAATTTGGTTTGATGAAAGTCTTTACCTGCAGGTGTAATTCTACTTCAGCTTCTGGGATGGTCATATATGAAGGAAAGGATTCTTAGCTGTTCCAGTCCTTATGAATTGTAATATTAGTTTTCTTCAATACAAACCATTGGGTATCCATAATTTTTCCTATGTTATAGCTTTCCTCTTTATCCACAATGCCTTCATTTTGGCCCAGCCTTCTGATTTGGGCTTTTCAGTTGTATCTTTGTTTTGTTTTTTTAATTTTAGAGAGAGAGAGAGCACAAATGGGGGAGAGGGGCAGAGAGAGAGAGAGAGAGAGAGAGAGAGAGAGAGACTCTCAAGTAGGTTCTGTGCTAAGTATGATCCTACAACCCTAGGATCATGACCTGAGCCAAATCTAAAGTCGGACACTCAACTGACTGAGCTACCCAGGTGCCCCTGTATTTTATTTGTAATTTAGAGTTGTAGCATGGCTCTGATATTAACAGGAGATGGGAAGCAGCTGCCCCAGGGCCATATGTCCAGACAGCGTTTGGGGCTGGCAGCCTTCTGCTCCTTCTTTGGACATTGGAGTCTTTTTCTAGGCTGTTTATGGTTTCTTCTCCCTAGATATCCTTCCTCCTACATCTTCTGAGATATTCTGCCTGTTGTGTGGATTTTCTTTCCTTTTACTTCCTTTGTAAACGCTCCAGGTTTTCCGAAGGATACCATTGCCAGATTTATCATATAAAAATAAAGATTGCTCAGTTAAATTTAAATTTAACTCACACCTTTTATCTTCTCTAAAGTGAAGAGGTAGAACAGTTATCAAGTTGAAAGAGAAAAAGAAAAATCTAGGGAGAAACAGTCACATATTAAGATTTTATGATATTATCCAGCCAAAATAACTATGTTGAGTGTATATAAAACACTCATTTTCAAGCAAAATAAACATTCTCAGTGATATATAGAAACGTTGGTAATCTTGCATAGGTAATTTGCATTTTCAGTTAAGTTGGTTTCAGTAAAGTTGGGATGTAGTAGAAAGTAGCAATCAAGAGTGCAAGTTAAAGAGTCAATACTTGCTTTCCAGTCCTGATGCTGCCACTAATTGTGTGACATCGGGCAGCTCACTTCTGTTTCTGGGCCTCACTTTTCCTTTTCTGCAAATGGAGATAATAACTGTATCCACATAACAGGAATTTTTATGAGGATTAAATGAGCTAATGATGTCTCTGTCAGATGGCAAGTACTCAGTAAGAGGTTATCTGCCAGTACTCCTACTGCTAAATGGTTATCTTGAGTCAGTGTGTTGAGTGTGTTTCCAGGAAGCCAGGAACCAGTTTTTCATTGGAATACTGTCCCTTTTGAGAGGAATGGTGTGATTGGAGCTAGATTTTAGACATAGGGGTGGTATGAACTTTGCCCTAGGTCATATGGGTAACAATTGCTGGTCTTCCCTAGCCCAGTTGATTATTGCTGATTTGAGATGTCTCTAAAAACACAGCTGCAGAGAATAAGTTCTATTCTTCTGAGATCCAAGTAAATAGGACTCTTTTCACAGGTATGCAGTGTCTTTATCAAAATGAAATGTTATTTTTAAGTGGTAATGTTTTTGCTTTTTAAGAAGTATATGAGAAAAGGGTGAGGAAATATATGACCCAAGACTCCATGGTTGTGGTGACCTTATTTTCCAAATAAATGAAAATAAAGGTGCTCTGACAAGGGAGTATTTTATGAATTTTAAATGCATGCTAAAATTAGTAATTTGAACAATTTAAAAATAGAATTAACAAGTGCCTTTTATTTATAATTTTAGAGATTTAAATGCATAAGTAATCCTTGATAGTTAATTGAAGAAAAGGCAGTGGAGGTAAATACAGTAGGAAAATAATTTGATTATATGGAAATAAGCACTGTAAATATTTTGTTGTCGACATGTGATGTTTTAATAGCAAATATATCTATAAAGTATATAAATAACTAGTAACCATATATATGTACTTATACATAAATATATATTTATATTTAAATATAATTGTATATAAGACACATTGTGATATATTATATACTATTATAGGATAATAAATATAATAAATACATACTTAAAAATACATATATAACCAAGGTGTTGTCTTATATAATTTTTTTATCTGACATTTTTACAAGATTTAATTTGGTCTTCTAAGTTATATTTTATATATAAGGGGTATTATTACAAAAGACTTTTCCACGACAGTCTGAAGAATTCTGAAATGCACAGCTGTTATACAGGTGAATTTGATTGTCATATTCCAAATGATCTGCATAATATTTTAGCAGATAACAAAACCACTAAAGTTTTCATAAGATGGTATGCCAAATGGCCATAATTTTGTAATACTAAAATAATAAAAGCAGTTATCATTACTTAATGTTTTGTTAAATGTTAATACCCTAACTCATTCATTTTATTCAGTTATTCAGTTATTTGATCAGCCATTTACGTGTCATTGGGGGCATTATAGGTAAACTTACCGTTATTTTTAGCTGAGGTGTGGCAGAGCACTTTGGGGTGTATATTTTTGTTGTTTTCGCAGTTTATGAACTAGAACCATATCGAACAATTGAAGTTTATGTAATACCGGAGTAGCCTGGATTGATCCCTAGAAGTTAAAGTCAGCAGATGTCTGTAATTAGCAGTGACAAGTTCCGTTTAATCTTCCTTTCCCATATTCATTTGTTTAAGACACAACTCTGAAATATATTTTAATAAGATAAAGAGCTATTGGCTTTAGGACAAATTTTAGAATATTTGGAGCAATGGATCCATAAATATACTTTAGTTTCTTTTGCAAACGTGAATTTGGGTAGGGGCGCCTAGGTGACTCAGTTGGTTGAGCGTCCGACTTCAGCTCAGGTCATGATCTCACAGTTCATGGGTTCGAGCCCCACGTCAGGCTCAGTGCTGACTGCTAGCTCAGAGCCTGGAGCCTGCTTCAGATTCTGTGTCTCTTTCTCTTTCTGCCCCACCCCTGTTCACGCTCTGTCTCTGTCTCTCAAAAATAAATAAAATGTAAAAAAAAAATTATTTAAAAAAACCCCATGAATTTGGGTAGCTAAACTTTTGGGAAGAGAGGAAGAGCAGAGTTCAAAGGTCATCAGTGCTACCAAGAACCTTGGATATAGTGATTGCTATGTTGGGCAGATCCATGTGCTTGGACAACCAGTGGGGCAGCAGATAGAATCAAGATCCTGTAGAAATACTGCCACTGTCCACTTGAACAGGATTCTAAGATATGCACTTCAGTGGGTCCTCATTTCCTACAGGTTTAGTGGGCTTCAGAGCACTGATAGCCAGGAGTAGAATCATCCTCAGAAAACTGTCCTATGTCTATTTTAACCCAGAAGTTTGAAGACTCAGTGATTTGCTCTGTATTACAGCATGATCATAGTGTATTTTTCTTAGATAATTTCTTAAACAGGTATTTTTGGTTTTCTACCATGATTATAAACAAAAAGAAAACCCAACCAAGAATGTGTCTGATTGGATAGTATATCTTGTTGAATCCCGAGGAAACAGAATAATTAACAATAAGCTACCGTTGGCTGTAAACCATCTGAATCTTGGAGGGTATTTTTCCACCTGGAGAAGTCTTGGAAATAGTGGCTATGGATGCCATCAGAGGATTTTTCCCTTCTTTCTTACTCCAGTTAGTGAGATTAAGAAGGAACCATTAACGCCTCACTTGGGCTCCTGTGAAGTCACCACCATAGTAGTGCCTTCCTGCTGTCATTACTGAGGAATGTCACAGCTGTTCACTAGCCATCAGGCCCACTGCATTGGTGTGTATGCAACTGAGACATTTTTCATCTTAACACTGAAATGGTTCACTAAATCTTTAGGGAGTGTGTCTTAGAAACCTAAACCTTGTTATTGAGGGCAGGGGCAATGTTTTATTTTTGGTTTTGTTTTGTTTTGTTTTGACTAGAATTGGCTTTGAAAACTGAATGGCCATTTATTGATATAGCCTGTAAAGCAATTTAAGATTAGTTGGTAGAATTCACTGTGTGACAGTGATTATGGGCCTAGAGACTTTGGGTGTTAAAAAAAAGTAGCAAATTCCATCCCAGGTCACCTTTAAGTAGATATTATAAATCTTAAATACAAGTTACTTTACTTCTCCATGGGAGGCTGGTGAAGATTGCTAAGGTGACTCCCATTTATAAGGAACTGGTGTAAAAGATCCTGGCAGCTATTGTTCTTAGTAATCAGTTCCTTCTCTACTATCCTGAAATTACTTTCAAGGTAGTTCATAAACAGGTTTACAGTTATTTTATGGCTTCCTGTTTAATAGTACATCCCCAGTCTGAATTTTGCTCAAGATATTTTATCTTACCAACAGGGCTTAATGTATTGGCTCTATTAGACATGAATACCAAGTTAGAGAAAGCATTGAAGTAGTGTTTCCTTCCTGCCTAAAGTATATCCACTGGGTTTTTAAGCTCATGTCTGTTACTTTGCATTTGGCGAGGGTGAATTCTGTGTTTTTCTGAGGAAGAATAAAATGTGATTTAATCCTAGTACCTAATCTAGTACCTGGTAATAGTAGGCACCCAATGAACATTTGTTTATTGACAATTTAAAAATGTATTGGTTGCTTACTCTGATCAGACACCATGTCTTATACGTAAAGTCAGTATGGTCAAGTGCACCATACTTCTATAGATGAATGAATGATTCCACTCAAGGTCATTATTATGACCTGTACACAAATAGTGGTAGAGCTGAGTGGAATAAGGTGAATGATGGATGGTTAACAACAAAGTTTAGTTAAAACACTCAGGAGGGAAAGATTAATTTTATCTTGAAGCAATAATGATACACTTCAGAGAGCAGATTATCTCTGTGTCCCTACAAAGCATATTACCAATGTTACAGTGCTGTGCTTGAATGTCAATGGGATCGGTCACCTCACTGTGACACCAAGGCTCAAGGAAACATTTAATATTGGAGCTATCCATGTTTATTTCTCCAACATGATGAAAGGTTGAAAGGGTTTTATGTTTTTAATCACAGAACTCCTTAGTCTTGAGCCTAAGTTTCAACTATGCTGTTTCAGAGGCTCACAACAGTGGTTGCTTTCTCCACAGGATAGTGGGAGTTGTTTAAAGAGAGGAGGGAGAGGGAAAAGGAAGAGGAAAGAGAGAGGGAGAGAAAACCCTCTTTGTAATGACTTCTGGAGTTCTCTAAATGGACAATAGTGATGAAGTGTTTTTCAGGATTTGAAAAAAAAGATACAAATGAAGATTATGTGAGAACAAGGTCAATTACATCCAATCTAATGGTAAATTAAAATATAAAATATCTGTGTATATAAATATATAAAGTATGTAAATGTAAATTATTATTTATTATACATATATATACATATATATATATGAAAAACTGTAACAACTGTTGAAAATCACATGGAATAAATTTTGTAGTAGCATCCTGGAGAGAAATACAAAAAATCATTAGTAAGACTTACTTTAGGATAGAGAAACAACTATTTCAAAAAGTATTTCAACAATGATCATATTTTAACTGTGAATACACAAACTCTATTTTTTTAAACTAGAATGAACATTTAAGAGAGAAGCCTTGGAAGGAGAGGAATCCCCTTCAAGACTGCACCAAGGATTGAGTAGATTTATTTACTTAGCATCATACATTTTATCATAGATTATGGAGAAATGCTTTAGCTCCTAATCATGGTGAACTGATGCTTCCATCTGATGTATGTTTATAATACCAAAGTGTTTTCTGAGAGTATTCTGAAACCCTGCTAGTCTTAGGTGGTTCAAGGTCACACAGTTAAACTCTGGATCCATCTCCCATTGGAGGCAAGTTAAAGAGAAAACAGAGCTGACTGCTCATGGATGCACCACATAGTTGAGGTACAGAGAGCTCAATCAAGGCTGTGAGTGACTTATGTGAATTGTGGAAAAGGGAGCTAGGGTCAAACTCTCCAACTAAAGTATTCACTAGCATTAGAGAGCTTCAAGGATACAAGGTTACCTAAAGTCAAATGTAAAAAGATGCCATGTTGGAAAGTTGTATGTAACCTCTTCCCAGTATATTGCTGATCTGCGTTAGGATAAAACAAACAAAATAGCACTTAAATTCTGTTTTCTAATATGTTTTCCAAAAGAATGTATGAGCAGTTAAAACTTCTCATTAATACATTCAATCTATAACACATAGTAGATTTATAATACCAGCAAGTTATTTGAGTAATAATAATGGTGAGAAAGGCCAGACTAAGTTCCTATGATAGCAATGGTATATTTATAAAACGTTCTCTTTGTGTTTTCAGATGTAAATTAGCCCGGCACAAAACTCTAGAATCTCTATTTCTTGTCAGAACAGATTGAAGGTTTCCTCTTTGAGCACAACTTTGACTCTTATTTTGGATCCCTTTGGGACACACTTATATGTGAGAGTTTTAATCATGTTGCACCAACAAGGCTGAACTCAGTGCTGGACTCACAGTGAGACCCGAATAAAGGTTTGTTAAATGAAATAAATAAATCCCTGATTTCTTTCTTCCTGTCTTCATAGTAGCAGCATATTGGGCCCCTCTGTGGAGATTGTCTGAAATGACTTTGTGTCTTTACCAAGGGTGAGGTGACTGTTCTGCCCTTTTAGGTTTCCTTCCTCTTAGGGAGTGCAGGCTTCACCTTTCGCTCACCCTCCTCTCTCCTTCCCTTCCCTTCACATTGGATTCCAATTACTACATGACCTTCAGATATGATGGTGTGGTGTGTTTTTGTGGTCCAAGCACCTGCTCCCCTTCTTTCCTTGGAGGTGACTTTGGAGTGAATGTTGGGCCCGATTTCATTTTTGAAGCAACTCACATCCCAAATTCTGCCTTAAGTCACCTTAACCCAATTTAAAGCTTTCTTGTCCTCATAGCTTTTATAGATAAGCAGCATACGTCTTGCCTAGCCATCCTGATGGTTCCTGTGTAATCATCCCACATCCATGTGTCATCTGATACAGAACCTTTTGTCAGGTTAGGGAAGTGAAATCCATGAGTTTAAAAATAGAGGACATCCTCGGTGGAGTTGCAGCTACACCAGAGTTAGACTTTCTTCAAAAAGGGGCTACACTAAAGCTGTCTGGCTGATGGCCGCAACTCAGTGTATACCCTGGACTCCCTCAGGGGCCAATGGCTAAGACCATCGGTCCATCTGGTATTGACACTGAAATTCTGGCCACTGATTAGCATACTTCCTGGGCTGAACATTGCCCTTTGCCTGAACTCCTTAAACCCTGTGCTTGTCGCTGTTGCTTTAGACTTAAGAATGGTTGAAGGGGAGGGGGGAGGGGGGAAGAGAGGTGGTGGTGATGGTGGAGGGCACTTGAGGGGAAGAGCACTGGGTGTTGTATGGAAAACAATTTGACAATAAAATATTAAAAAAAAAAAAAAAAGAATGTCACACCAGCACTTTTTGTTGTCACTAAATTGGCTTCCTTTGGTTCAGATGCCACAGTGGTGTCCCAATAAGAGAAACATTAAGGAAGAATAAGCAAAACCAAATAATGAATAAATAAAACAGGATGGAAGTCACAGCATAGCACAATTACCATTAGGATATTAATTCTCCAGAAAGGACTTTACAAGTGATAAAAAGATACAGTGTTAGAATGTTGTACCATCTCTTTCCAGTTTATAGCTGACGCTGAATTAAGATAAAGCAAGAACAATAGGGACTAAACTGTTTTCTATTTTGTCCTCTGGAAGAACGTACCAGTAATTATAACTTCTCATTAATAATTTCAACTTGTAACACACAGTAATATGTTTGAATAATGATGTTTGATAACAATGATGATCATAAAGTTACCTACAATGTTATAAGCTAAGTGTTTTACATGTACCTCCTCCTTTAGTACCCTAGGGAGACCTGCAAGGAAGGATTTACTATCCCCATTTTATAGATGATAAAACTGAAGTAGAGAGGTGACTTCTCTGAGGATACACTACTAGTAAGTGCAGAAGACAGGTGGTCTAATTTGCAGACCCTTGGCATAAGAATTGGTGTTTTATCAGGGAAGCAGAGTAACTACAAGTCATGTGAAATAGATAATTTATTATAGAAATTAGATCCTTGTCAGTTGTGGGAGTTGGTGAAGTTTAGGGAAGGCTGTTGCCTCTGTGTCTCTAGTGATGGACTTGAAGTCAGTGTCAGTAAGTGAAGGGAATTTGTTACAAGGGTATAGAGATATCATATGGGACTTTGGGCCCCAAAATGTTCTTGGAATCATCAGTTAGCAGGTCATCAGGAACTACTGTGCTGGTGCGTTCTCTTGCTGTCTATGTCTCGATTCATCTCTTTCTCTCTCCTTTCTTCCCTTCCCATCTCTCCTTCTCTCTCTGAGCATGGACTTTTGTTTCTATTTCTCTGTGAGCATCTGCTAAATCTTCTCTTTCCAAAGGATGACTTTTCTCTTTTGGCGCTTCAGTGGAAGATGGATGCTTTCATAGCTACCAAATGTATAGATTTTATGTTAAATGTCCCACAGAGAGTGACTTGGGGGCATGAATCCTAACCCAGGTTCCAGGATACAGAATCTCATTGACCCAACTTGGATCAAGGGTCCAATTAACTGTGACCAGAGAGGAAGGAGTATAGTGGAAGACAGAGAGTCATGGGTAGGCAGCCACTTCCAAAAGTATGTTACAGCCAGGATTGTTCTGGCACTATATAAAGAATGAGCTGCAAGAAGTGATAATGGGAACATGGAAAATGATTAGAACACTATCATATCTGCTCATTTCTGTAATTTGAGTCAGTGCAATAGTGATGGAGGTGGAGAGAAGTGGTAAGAGTTGGTATATTTCTGAAAGCTGATTTGAGTTGCATCTGTAGCAGGCTGCTGAAACTGGTTGGGTAAGAAAGCTAAGATTTTACTTTTAAAGTCAATGTATTCATTTCTAAGTGGATGTGAACACTGCCTTGGAAGGGTCACATTCTATCTGGATTTTCACGGTTTTCAAATAATTATAGAATAGCTATGGAGATATAATCTGACTTCCACTTTCTGAATTCATGAAAGAAGAACTGAAGAGCAGAGAGATCAAGGGCTTATGAAATCTCTCTTTTAAATTTAATTGTATTTTTAACCATAATCTCTCATCCAAATTGCACAGATCCTTTAGGAATGTATTTAGAAAAGAAACTCAGTGATCAGAACTCTACTTGACAGATGGGGTTAATCTTCAGTTTTTCAAGTGAATTGGGATTAAGCTAAATTATTCTCACTATAAATTAAAATAACTACTTTCTCTACCAAAAAGAACAAGCATTTAAGTTGACAATCTCTTGGTTCTGATTCTGCAGATGTCTCTAGTTTGAGCATACGGTGATTGTACTTACCACCTGTGCTGAAATTCTTGCAAACACTGGGGAATAGAGACCAAATGTCAGCTCCAAGTTTGATATTTATTGGCTTCAGTAACTCTTCCTCATAACCTTCTCTCAACCTTAAAATAGTTTAAGATTATTGTATCTGTTTGAGTGTTAGTAAAAAAGTCATTATGCTGTGGTGGAGAATGGTATTTGAAAAATTGTGATGACTTGTTTCAGTTCTGGAATATTACACTTTTCTTTGTCATCTTTGGACTTTCCAAGCCACTAGCTCCTCTCCTTAACATACCGTAATTTTTTTTTTTGTATTTTGTTATTGTCATTTTTATAATTTCATCATCTTATGTGAGTTTAAAGTCATTTATAAAATGGAAAAGAGTAAAAATTCACCTTAGGCTCCAACACATTTAACTTTTAGTACTGAAATACTTTTATGCTGTTCTTATTTTATTGCATCTATTAATATTTATGTACAGTTAAATTCCCTTAATAATATTTTCCAAGAGACCAAGCTTTAATATTATAGGCTGAACAATGTGAAATATATAATACAGTGAATGTTGAGGCAATTTACAATAGTTAGCCTGCAGGTAAGACACTTCTTAGCATAATACATCAGAAAAAATATATCTCATCTCATTCTGTAGACTTGAAACGGTTACTGTAACAAGGTAGATTTGAAAAAAATGATTACTATATAAGCTTTAAAGAGAAGGTAGAATAGAATTAATAGAATCAGGGGCTAAAATGGAATACATTGATTTGATGTTTATGGACTCATTTTTGTCAGATGTTGAAAATTTTTGTGTCTGATCAAAGGGGTATAGATGGATACATTCCAACTAGTTGACTTTTATGGTTCCTCTTTGCTAAATGTTGAACATGAGTTGGTGACATATTAAACAGCTTGTTCAAAGTGGCTTAGCAGTAAACCACTACAGAAATTAGTATTAAAAACAAAGTGGTATGTCCTAATCCTTAGCCAAGCCATTATGTATTTGTATCACTGTCAGCCAAGTGGCTTACATGAATTTGGTCCATACTAGGTACTAGTAAACACTTGATCATTGACTGAAACATCAAGCCTTGGTTTTTGCATCTCTAAAATTGGAGTAATAAAATCTACCCAGAGAGTGGGGAAAATTTATGATTTATATGAAGATCGTTGGAAAAGTGTAATGAGAGGGCAACCGAGTTATTTAGGGATTTAGAATTCTGGTTCTAGTGTTCACTTGCCATGATCTTCTATTTATTTATTTTTAGTTTTTAAGTATTCATTTATTTTGAGAGAGAGAGAGACCGAACACAAGTGGGGAAGGGGCAGAGAGAGAGAGAGGCACAGAATCCAAAGCAGGCTCCAGGGTCTGAGCTGTCAGCACAGAGCCCAATGTGGCTTGAACCCACCCAAACCATGAGATCATGACCTAGGCTGAAGTCAGATGCTCAACTGACTGAGCCAGCACACTGCCACCCACCCCCCCAACTTAAAATTTTTTTTATAATGTTATTTTTTTGAGAGAGAGAGAGAGAGCAAGACAGACAGCATTAGTGGAGAAGGGGCATAGGGAGAGGGAGTTTGTTATAAAGCAGAATGTAAAGCAAGAGAGGATGTGTCCATTTCTGGTTAGTCAGTATATGGTTGTAAAAGAAGAATATTGAAAGCATCACAAAAGTTATGGAAAGGAAGAGAGGCCATGCAGAAAATGAAGGAAGAGCAGAGGATGACATGAGCAAAGGCTGACAAAACACAAGGCCACTGCCCTCTCTCTCCTGTGGGAGTCAGGGGACAGCATTGCCCCTTTGCTTTTGAGTTCTGTGGTGCTCTGCTTTCACTTCTGCCTTTAACCTGAACATTTTTTCTGAGGCAAGCCCTCACGTCATCCCAGTGAGGTTGTGGGTTCACTGGTTGGTTAGAGTACTGCCTTCATATCTCATTGCCAGCATATGGTCTGTGGTGAATAACCCTTCCATTATTTGCACAGCTGTTGAGTAATATTACGTTAAAACATTACATGCACAATTATGTTCAATTATATAAAATGAATCTATTTTACCTAATGCTTATTCTCCAGGGTTTGCGCATCTTTAGTTACAGGAAGTTTAGTACAGAGTAGCAGATGGTACAACACAGTGTTTGTCAGCTAATAAATTTAAATGTCACGGCATGCTACATTTTTTAACATATATATCTATATATTTTAGGCAAATGCCTCAGTTTGCCTTCGAAGTAGAGGAGCGACTATACTAAAAACTTTATATGTTTTTATCTTTCCTTGGTGCGATGTTGTGATGATGGGGCAGGAGGCAAGTGGCATTAAGCCATAGCATATGCTTTGTCCTTTGGCCTCTCTGTCTCCCCCAAGGACACCACCTGTCAGAGGCACTCTTGTGACATTGCTCTCTGTCCTTCCTCTAATACTGCTTTTCCAGGTCCCTGTTCTTGCCAGATGATAGTGATGCTGCTGTCACATCTCTCTTTAAGCCCAGCTTCCCTGCCCTGGCTGGACTATTTCAGCAAACCCTTCAGCGGTGCCTGAATAGCTCTGCCTATTCAATCAGTGTCCTGTTGCTGTTGAAATGTTCTTCCTGTTCTGTTTGCTCAGGCTTTGGTTGCAGGAGGCCAGTGTTTATACTTGCCATCCTGACTACAGGATGGTATACATGGTCCTGTTCTCTGAGATTGCAGAATGCCTTTCCTCCCGTCCCTCCCCCCTGCCCTCTCCCCTGAATGGGAGTACTTCTCACTTCCAGGCTGCCTTTCTGGGAACTTGGAATTCTTACACTTTTAAGACCAGCCATCTGTTTTGCAACTGTCTGGCCAGTGGGACTCAGACTTTATTTCTTTGAGACTAAGGGTTCACCTTTTACGTGGACCTTCAACTTCCATGACAGCGTCATGCTTTTGAAATCAGCTTGCTTCCGGCCTTCAGATTTGGCAAATCCCTCTTCATCTCTGACTCCATGGACTACAAGCTTTCCAAGCTCTCATTGCCTTTGAAGTGTACCAGAGGATCCCTGAGAGGCTCATGCTTGTGCTGTAATCAGTAACAACATGTTGAATGCCAAGCTGTGCTGCGCGGTCTGCCTGCCTTAAAAGTCCACCTCTGTTCTCTCTCTCAGCCCTGAGACCCTCTCGGAGCAACTTCGTGTGGGAATCATGGTCTGTAAGGACATTTACGCCCCCCCCCCTCCTCTTTTAAACGATATCTGTTCTGCTTTGTGGGTTATGAACAAAGCTCCATGGGGGCGGGGGGCAGGACAGTGGAATGATAAGAGCCCAGAGCTTGGTGGCAGAGGTGTGGTTTTGAAGTCTGCTCTGTCACAGGTTAGTTCTCTAACTTCAGTCAAGTTTTTCCTCTTTTTTAACCCCAGTTTCTCCATTTTGAAAATGTGGATAATAAATTCTGCCTCAGAGAAATGCCGTGGAAATTAAATAAGATAAATAATTTAAAGCACTTACCATATTGCCTGACACAGAGTACACAAAGACATAAACACTAGTTACTATTCTAATAAGGTGAAATTAGTTGGGAATCAATTTCTTCATTTGCTAAATCAGTATATTAAGTTAATAATGATAGCCCAACATTTACTGAGCATGTGAGTGTGGCCCCTGTTCTTGCAATGCTTTTGTTCTTCTGTGGAGTTTATGCTGTAGAATTTCCCCAGTTAACCTCATGGGTTGACATCAGAAGACCTCTGGTATGTGAATCTCACCGTGTGGGTTGAGAGGAACAGCAATCCCAGATTCCGAGGTGGCTCTGCCACTGATTCTTGCCTGGTTTTAAAAACTCACTTCTCCTACAGTTTGGTTTTCTTATTTGGTGAAGGAAGGTGAAACTAACACTTTCCTTTTGGTGAGACAATTAAACTGAAAATGCTTCCTACATGGGGGAGGGGTAAGACTGCTCCCTGCTTGCCCCACTGCCCATTCCTTCCTTCTTTACTTCCTCAGTTCCTTTTCTACCTGACCTGACTTCTAAATTTCTGAAATTCCTCAAATACTACTGTAAGTTTCTAGATTTTAAGTGGAAACATTCAGTTAAAGGGATCAGTGTCCATATAATGTTCATGAACCTCATGGTGAGAGAGGGCAGAGATTTGACCTTGATCTTATGTCTTTGTCCAGTGAGTAGTGATTGTGAGATAAGTGCTCAAGGATGGGTAGTAAATGCCTAAATGGAGACTGCCTTTTTTTAATGAAGCCTGCATTTGCATTGTCTTACTTTGCTCTTCAGTCCTGGCACATGTGTTTCTGTAGCTATTTTTAATATCGATAAATTGAAAAGTAAAAATAAACACTGATAACCATCAGGGTTTCTTTCTTTCTCCTTTCTTTTTTTAATCACCCTGAATAGCTGCAGTCCAGAGATTTGAGGTTAGGTGATATGTTGTCCATGACGTGGAATCATCTAGAAGCCTATTTTGATTTTGCCTCATCCCTAGCACTGACTTGTGTCTGGAGATGACAAACATCTTCTCCCACATCACCAAGCTTTTGATGTGAGTGTCCCTCAGCTAGGACTGATGGTAGAATATTTGTGGAGAATCTCTGTTCATGTGACCTTGATGTTTTCAGCCAACTCTCCAGGGCTGTCAGCTTCCTGGGACTTCTGGCATCTGGCAAGCATTGCTAGTTAGTCATTGCTTCAGCTGCACGTGAACCTACATTTATTAAATAGAAACCTAATACTCAAACATACCAGTTTTGCTAAAGGAAGGCAAGTCATTTCTTTTTCCTGGCTGGGGGCTTGGGAGGATATTAATCTCACTGTTATTGTTCCTCGCAGACCTTTCTTGCTTTCTGTTTTTAGTTAGAGTTTGAATAATACGTTCAGTCCCCTCCTCTCTTTCCTTTGGAAAAGATTCATTTTTTCCCCCTGGGTGTTAAGACTATGAACGAATGGTAATGGAGGAGGCATTGGGGCATGAAGCTAGGGAAGCAAGAAAAAGAGCAGCTTCCATTTCGGGACAGCAGGAACCTGGTGAGACGATGGTATGGATAGGGCAGTGAGAAAGAGAAGCTTGGTCTTGACTAAGTCAGAGAGGAATGTACTAATGCCAGCGGAAGGGAGAGCACTGGCAGCATGAGAAATCAGGGTGAAAGAGACCCAGACCCAGAGAAGATTGCCTTCAGAGTGCTGGTCTTTGAGAAGATGCAGCTGGTGACAGGGGCAACTGACCACCGCCTTCCTGATGTTGGGTCATGGAAGGAAAGTGTAGAAATGACCCACGAGGTAGAATGTTGAAAGGACAGTACCTGGCATCGGTAAGGATAGGAAGAAGACTGAGGGACATTATTTGAAAATGCCTTTGGTATAGAGCTTAGGTTTGAATCTTTGGTTACTACTTTGGAGAAAGAAAGAGTTTGTTCACCTGTTTTACAAGTTCACAGATATTCTCCCAGCAATGTGCTTATAACTTGCAGCATCAGGGGACAAGAACATTGCCTGATTGGAAAGGGACAGCACAAAATATTTTAAGAGCCACTAAATGTTTATGCTTTGACATGGAGATTTCCCTCCTGGGAACTGCTCTTAAAGAAATAATCCGATAAAGGGACAAAGCTTTATGCACAGTGATATTCACTGTAGCATTGCCCGTTTTGGAGAAAATCTGAGACTTGCCTGAAAGTCCAGTATTAGGAAAGCATGAAATAAGCTCATGTAGTCAGTGGACTGTCCTATAACCCTTATGAGTTATAACTGAGGGCTTGGTAGCAATAGTTGAAAAAATATTTGTAACATACAGTGAAAGAAACCTACAAATACTATATCAAAATTGTGTCCAGCTGTGTAGCATTTATTTTCCTGTATAGCCAAGGACTAGAAAAACGAAAGTAGCAGCTTAGTGTATGTTATGGGAATGTAGGTGATTTTCTGTTTTCTGTCTTTAATGTCCTTTAATGGCTGTGCAACTAGAATTTTTTTTTTTTTGTGACAATGCTAAGGAGAAAGTAGGGGTTAGATATGTGAGTAAAAACTTTTAGTGATTCTTTTTCCTTGATCAGGGCAACCCAATTGAGATTTTGTTTAGTCTGTTCAGTAACTCCATCCTCTTTTAAAAGAGGCTGGGGCCAGTTATTGTGGGGAATTCCAGGGAATTAGAAACAAAACCTCTTGGAAAGTGAAGAGAACATTTGTGTTTAAATGCAGTTGCAGCAAAAAAGACACTGAATGTGGGTCAAGGAGCAATTTTCCAGAGGGAAAATTTATTCTTGTTCTTGGAGATGTCAATGAGAATACCATGGTCTGCTAGATGTCAGCTTTATCTGGGGACAGTATAATTGATAAGGTTGGAGTGTTTGACCTTGACTGTCCTTGCGAATGCACTGAGACTGAAGGCTATCTCTGGTTGATGTAAGTGGAGATTTCTCTAGAGATTTTACAAATCTAGTTATCCCAGTTAGTGGAGTGTCATGGCCAGATACATCTCTGAGCTGAAAGTATATAGCAGCTCAGGGACAAGACTAGGCCTTAAGGAACCTATCCAGGAAAGGTTGGTTTCCAGTTCAACCAGGGGCTGTAGTCAACAGTAAGTAGAAACCACCAGAAGGAGAGAGGGTGAGATTTCCTGGAACAAAGGTCACCTTCATTAAAGCAAGTGTAAGTGGGGATGGACGGAGTTCGTCCATGTTTAGGAAGAAAGATTTGGTAAGAACTCAGGCCTCTTGGTGTGGGGTTAGGCAAAGCATGGGGAAGCAGGTGGGAGTGGATTATTGTATTTCCTGAGGGTACAAAATGTACTTGAGGCAACATAGAACAGACGGAGAGCCCAGGGCCTGACATCAGTGAGCTGCTCCTTCAGGGTCTCCCACATCACAAGTCTTTACGTGTGCATGGCCTGCACACACATGAGTGTACCTTCATTTAGATGGACCCCTTCCTCTTTATGTGGTTTAGTGTGTGTGCCTATTATAGGAACCAGTAGGAGGGGGTAATTAGAGATCATCATCTCATTTAACACTTTAACACCTTCGCTTTTTAAAAGAAACTTAAAGGGGAGCCTGAGTGGCTCAGTCGGTTAAGCGTCCAGCTTCGGATCGGGTCATGATCTCACGGTTCGTGGGTTCGAGTCCTGCATTGGGCTCTGTGCTGACATGTAGCTCAGAGCCTGGAGCCTGTCTTCAGATTCTGTGTCTCTCTCTCTCTCTGGCCCTCCCCTTCTCGCACTGTCTCTCTCTGTCCCTCAAAAATAAATAAAAAACATAAAAAAAGAATAAAAGAAACTGAAGTTTTCATCAAAGGCAAAAAAAAAAAACAAAAAAAAACCAAAAAACAAAAAACCAAGAGAAGAAGCTCTTCCTCCTGTTGTGTTGTGTCCCAGAAAAGGGAATCCTCAAGTCCTAGTTCAGTGACCTCTTGCTTCTGTCAGACTTTGGTGCCGGCCTAACAGCCACCAGCAGGGACTGGCATCTCTCATTGTGTTTTCAGATTAAAAATGAGGTTTCAGGAAGATTGGCCAGAGGTCTAGTGTACTGGGATATGATTGGACCAGGGTTTGGGACAGAGTGGGACATGGAGGTCTGTTATCCTTAGATGAAGGAAAGTAGAGGTGTGGGAGGCAGTCGAGTGAGCTGGGGAGAAGAGGTAAGAGAGGAGTTGGGTGTGGTGAGTGTGGGGTGAGGGTGTCACAGAATCAGGGCCCTCCGGCGAGTATAAAGGCTGAAATACTGATGGTTCAGGGTTAGAGAAGTGGAATTGGAAATAATAAGCAAGCATCGCTCTCAGTGGTACATCAGGACTGTGGCCCAGGTGGTTTGGCTTATAACCCCAAAGATTTTCCCTGTTCATCTGACCTCCTAGGGCCTGGGGTTCCTCTGGTACCCAAGGTGATGTACACCGGTCTTCAGAAATAGAGCTTGGCCTCCTTTGACTCCTTTAAGGAAGACTTTTCTCCTCTCCCCTCCTCTCCTCTCCTCTCTCCTTCCCCCCACCCCCTCCCCTGCACTCCTCTTTTTTTTCTTCTTTCTTCTTTTTTATTCTTAGGCTTGCCCCCATTTGTTCCTCTGATAGAGACAATCACAGATGGGACCAGGATCAACTGTAGGCAGGAGGCCAGCGTGAATGCAGGAGAGAGGAGCAGGCCTTCTGTTGGGAATGTGGAGCCAGGGAACAGGGGCCCCGGGTTGCTGGATTTCCATAACCTGAGTTGAGCCCTGGGATGGCATTGTGCAAAGGTGAGCTGCAGACATAGTGAGAGCCCAGAAGGACTGGAGCAGTGAAAGGAAGCCAAAGGTAAGACTGTGTTTGGTCAGGGCAGTACCAAGATGGCTGTTGGCACAGTGGAGTGGCAGGTTCTGGGAAGCCAGTTTTGACAGCAGGAGAGAGAAAGCAGAATGTGCTCATGAAATGAGAACAGCTTCTGGTGCTTAGCACAAAGGGCCTGGGTGCCAGAGGAAGCTCTCAGACTTTATCAGAGAGTCAGTGTGGACTGCTATGGCAGCCGCCTGCTGAATGGGATGGTCAGTGGGTCGGAAGGCCGAGGACAAAGGCATAGGACAGCTAGAGCAGTACTGTAAGGAGACTTGGCAGAAAAATAGGTGTGAAATACAAGGGCCTGACCTGAGGCAGAGAGAGAGAGTGGCTAGAGACACAGGTGTGGTCAAGGAGAAGGGAGGTTTGTTCCAGGATGGAAGAAGGGCGACTGGGGGATCATTCTCCTCTGGGGTGAACATTTCCTCCAAAATATGAATTCATAAGAAACCCGAAAGTGCTGAATGAATAGATGTTCTTCCTCTTTCCAAACTAAACTTCTAGATAGATAGACAGACAGACAAATAGATACCAGTGACCTGTTTCAGTTGCTTATGTTTCTTGGTCTTTTTGCATCTTGCCCCAAATTCAGCGTGGGGGCACAAAGTCTCAGGGAAGGGTCACTTCAGGACAACCTGGTTGTGATGTTTCCCGCTATCTCAGTGGCTGATGTCAGTTCCAGGAAACGATTTCTAACATCACTTCTGGTATTTGAGTGTTTCGCAGAAGCTTATGGACTAGGGATAAATGGCTAAAAGTAAGTAGTGGGAATTCCATTGATACCACTGGGATGGGCTATGATGTGACATCATCTACGAAGAGGACACATAGGGACTAAGGGTATATAGACACGGAACAGTTGGAGGAGAAACACTGAGGGTAGGTCGTCCTA
Organism: Suricata suricatta; assembly: GCF_006229205.1. Taxonomy (NCBI): domain Eukaryota; kingdom Metazoa; phylum Chordata; class Mammalia; order Carnivora; family Herpestidae; genus Suricata; species Suricata suricatta. Next base: position 42,001,339 of record NC_043712.1, on the reverse strand, counting down.
CTCCTGAGTGCACCTGGGATCCTGGCTGTACATAGAAGGAGTCTCAGTACCTGCCAGTTTCTGGCAGATTCTGGCAGGTACTGAGCTCTACCAAGGCTAGAAATCTAACACACCAGAGGGATGCTATTTATTTCCCCCTATCATCAGCAGGGGAGCAGAAAGAACAGCTTTACATGTAGGTGGTTAGGACTCTACTGGAAAAAGGGACCAAGAGAAAACCATAAAGAACAACACAGACCTTTGTCTTCTGGTCTAATCTGGACTTTGTGAACACTTATGTAGTACTGACAACAGTAATAGCTCCCAATAATGACTCTCTTGATGTGTGCAATGCTTTTTACATGTAGTATCTCATGGAATTTTCACAATAACCTGATAAGGAAGGCCTTATCATCTCAATTTCACACTTGACTAATGGGGATTAGAGAGGTTCTGGAAGTTGTGCAAGGTCACGCAGCTAGTAACTGACAGAGTGGTTATTGGAACCTGGGGTCAGTCTGAGTCCAGAGTCCTTCTTGTGTAATCCACTACACAGCTCTGCTTCTCTTAGCCACTTACATCCCTGCCTCTCTTGGCCACAATGATAAAAGCTTAGTAGCAGCTCAGGGACAGCAGAAGCCCCTCTGTGCCCTAGGATGACTGTGTACCCCACTTCTAGAACATCATCTACAGGCCTGGTCATTTCATGTCTTATTCACCCTGAAACATCAGAGCCTGGTCCAGCATTATAGCTAGGATAGAAGAGAGCACAGAAATAGTTCTTGGTAAGGAATGAGTGAATCAACCAATAGGTGGGTGCTGCCTGTGAGAACCATCAAGAAGGAACCATACAAACATTTGAAGGACTTTCCCTGGAGAATAGGATTTGTCTCTAGACATTTGAAATAGACTGGCATATGAGCAGATTTTGGTTTACTGCAGAAAACTAATTTCTAAGAACTGGAGTTGTCAATAGGGGAAATGGGCTTCCTCTCTTCCAGTGCCTGTCAGGCATAGTCAGGCATATTGGACAGATGGTTTCTGTTATAGATAAGAATTTGAGCAGACGGCCTCCAAGATCTTCCTAATATTAAGAGTCTAGTATCCAAAGGTCTTGAAGGTAGATGTCATATTTTATGCCCCATCTAGCTAAGTGCTTTGCTAGCATGGTTGACTGAGTGAATTAATGAAGCTGGCCCCTGGGGTGCTCTGTAGTGACCTGGAGTAGGTATGTGGAGAACATTCTCCTCATCCTCTCCCCACATTCTGTGATTTCATGTCCAACAGACAAAGCTGAGACTATTGCTCAGTACAGCCCTGTATGGCAGGGGTGTTCTCAGGCGTTTATGCAGACCGTAAGGAGAGGATTAAAGCAACAGGGCCAGGAATGTCTCGCAGCTCTGGTGGGAGGCAGTTTCCATAAGGGAGGCATCCGTTCCTATTTTGAGGTGGAAGAGAGAAGCAAGGCCTCCGGTGATACAGCTGGACTGGCCTAGAAGAAACAGGTGCACACAAAGCCCTGTGCATGACAGGAGTGATAGAGGCTGGAAGGTGGGGTCACAACCTTATTGTCCTTGGGGTAATGCCTGAGGCTCTGGAAAGCCTCCTCCCTGCTTTCCAGGAGCTCAAGTTCTTTTATGGGGAAAAAGCCTTCAGTGTACACTGTACATGCAGAGCTCCAAGTGTTCAATGCAAATGACCCTTTTTTTCAATTCTTTTTTTAATGCTTATTTTATTTTTGAGAGAGAGAATGTGAGTGGGGGAGGGCCAGAGAAAGAGGGAGACACAGAATCTGAAGCAGGCTCCAGGCTCCGAGCTGTCAGCACAGAGCCTGATGTGGGGCTCAGACTCAGGAACCATGAGATCGTGACCTGAGCTGAAGTCAGAGGCTTAACCGACTGAGCCATCCAAGCACCCCTCAGTGCAAATGACTCTTGAACGCCATCTAGGTTAAAGTGAAGGCAAACCTCTCTGAGGCAGATTATGAAGGAGAGAAATGGTGAAATGGAATATTCTTCACCCATGAAAGGAGGGGCATTGGAGGAGGGAATACACTGCAAGATTGCAGTTGCAATCAAGGCTTCTGAGGACTGATTTTCCTCTCTCACAGTGTTGCCTCAGCTAGAAGGAGCAGGTAGAGATGCTCCAATCTGAAGAAGGGCCCACAGGAGTGACTAAAGAAGGTAGAATTTTATTTTATTTTATTTTTTTCCCATAATATTTTATTGTCAAATTGTTTTCCATACAACACCCAGTGCTCTTCCCCTTAAGTGCCCTCCACCATCACCACCACCTCTTTTCCCCCCTCCCCCTTCCCTTTCAACCCTC
>NC_043712.1:41965982-41998932 GCF_006229205.1 Suricata suricatta | reverse complement strand
CATGTGCTCCTATGCATCAGCATTTCTGTCTCTCTTGGGTAAATCCCCAGCAATGCTACTGCTGGGTCATAAGGGAGTTCTATGGATAGTTTTTTGAGGAACCTCCACACTGTTTTCCAGAGCAGCTGCACCAGTTTACATTGCCAGAAGGTAGAATTTTAAAAATGGTTCATGCTGCCGGATTTTCTCTGAAATTTTGGCCCTATAAGATACACCCAGAAGATTTGGGTCAACCCTCAAGGATCTTGTGAAGGATTCCCGAGAGCCCTATACTCAGGGACCAGCTCTGATGGTCTCAGCAGATAGTTCTCTCTACTCCTGCCTGTCCTTACCTGAACGGCCCTGAACGCCTGCCAGCCGGACCTTCCTCAAGGAGCTCCTTTCAGGCAGCAGTGGTGCCTCTGTATTGCCCCCGCAAAGCAAGTCTAAAAGCTTTTCCTGGCCAGAAACTTTCATTTCCTTAGAAAATAGCAAGGTATTCTAACAAATGTTTGTCCTAAAAATTGTTTTGCTTTTTACAGATAGAGTCACAACTCTGATTTGCATAGATATGGAAACTTTATACACGATACAAAGTGTGATTATCTATTTAGCCAAATGTTTTAAACAGTTGGAATTTTGATTTCCACATTCAACCATTTGGTTTCCAAATTCAAACCATTCATACCAAATCACTGGAAGCGTTCACATCAAAGCATTCACACAGCCTAAGCCTGTTATTTCCGGCTAATGAGCCTCTAAGGCTTTTCCAGTGTTTCGCCACCCTTAGCTGCTCTGATGGCAGAGGGTTTACATCCCCTCTCCCACCTGGCAGAGTCTGGACTCTCCTTCATGTTACACTGATCCATGCTGGTTGCCTTTTTTCTTTATCAAGAGTACCAACCCTTCCCTTTTTCACTCTCCAAATTATTGTCACCCCTTGCATTTCACCTGTGGTTTCTCCCTGTTTCGCAGACACCTGCCCTGAGTTCCTACTGTCCGTTCCCCTGTGTGCCCCCCTCTTTTTTTTAAAAATCCTAGAACACTTACAGTTTCGATGACCCACTTCAGATTGGCCTTTTTCTCCCCTCTAGTACACATTGAACATACTGATTAGCGTTCCTACCTCCGTGGAATAAGGGCATTTCTTAACCTGGGGCTGTACTTAGTAGCCATCCAGGGTGTTCTCTTCAAGCAGACAGAGATCAGTTAGTCTAACTCCTGCCCACCCTTGGTCTCCTTTATTCATAGAGATGTGGCAGGAGACTGATTTATCTGACTGGTAAATTTGGGAAGAACAAACAGGATACCAAGAGGCCAACTGCCCCCACTCTTGCCCCCAAACCTTGCAAAGCCTGGCTGCAGAGAATATTAATTCTCCACTTTTTCTCCAAGGAAAGTCTCCAGTTCTTTTTGGGAGGGGTGTGCAAATCTGTGTAATTCAGTGTTCCATTTCCCAGCGTATGTGGCTTTCTCACTAAGTTATATCCTCCAACTTAATTTTTATTGATAATAAAGATGATGTTTTGAGCTTCAATCTGCCTTTTTTTTGACTTACTTTTTAAACTTATTTTAATGCTCACATTGGGAAAGGGTTATTGTTTATTAGAGACTTTAACACCAGGAAGTGATGGCCTTGGCCTAGGTGAGTGGGGGCAGGAGCATCCTTCATTCGGAGTGCATGGCGATGTCCTCCGTGGCTGTGTATCTCATTATTTTGAATGGGCTAAGCCTCGGCATAATACCACTCAAGAATGGACCCTCAGATCCCAGATGGGGTCCGCTAGTAAACAGAACTTTCAGCATCATCCATTTGGTTGCTTAGACATCCAGGCCAAAAGTCGCATCTGGGTTTTGGCACTAAGCACATTTAGCTCTTCTGATAAAAAGTGGTCAAATGGTTCAGCTGCTTGGAGAGGCTGCTCCTGAAACTGGAAATCAGCCCAGATCACTGGGAGATGCCAGCCTTATAGTTCACCTTGGTCAAAGTCTGGCCCATCTGAACACTAGACCCCCATAGTCAAGTCCAACTTAGAAGCAGAGAAACTAGGGTCAAGTTTTACATGATTAAGAATATAAATTAAAAATTTTTAATGTTTATTTATTTTTTAGAGAGAGAAAGAGTGTGAGCAGAGGAAGGGCAGAGAGAGAGGGAGACACAGAATCCAAAGCAGGTTCCAGGCTCTGAGCTGTCAGCACAGAGCCCAACGTGAGGCTTGAACTCATAAACTGTGAGATCATGATCTGAGCCGAAGTCAGACGCTTAACTGACTGAGCCACCCAGGTGCCTGAAGAATATAAATTTTAGATTGAATATTCTCTCCACCAACAGCCTTACCTATTTTTATGATCTCCAAGCATATAGGCTTAAGAAATTCCAAGAGAAGTCGAGAGCCCTGTATCAGAGCTGAGATGTTGCCAGTAGGTTGGTAAGACATTTAATGGGTTTGGGATTAGAGTCTGACAACAGCGCAATGACTCTCTGAAAAGTCTTTAAGTCATTCTCAGGAGATTTAGGTATTAAATGAATCAAAGAGCAATAGAGGCTAAATGAAGAGTGAAACTTCAGATGCTCCAGTGTCTCAGACAGAACGTTAGGTTGAATGACTTGCAGGCCTGCAAATGACCAAGAAAACCTGATATCCAGGTTTCGGGAGACTTTCCAGAAGATAGGTAGGTTTATGATCTAGAGTCTCAGGCATGGCTCCTTAAGACACTGTGTGGACAAACTGTCTTCTGGTCCCTCCAAGGAATTGTGCCCAAGAAGTCGAATAAAGTGACGCTTGGAGAAAGCTGTGCATTCAGGATTTCACTTTATATCTCTGTCTCCTGAGCAACTACTGAACACCCCCAGCCCTGTGTACCCATGCTAGAGTGACTGGCTCATCTCAGTTTGCCTGTGGTTTTCCTGGGTTTAGTACTGAAAGTCCCTTATCCTGGGAAACCTTTTGGTCCTGGGCAAGCCAAGATGATTGGTCCCCCACACACATTGGTGTGACAGATGAATGAGGGGTCACGAAGGGTTTATGGAGTGGATGAAGGCATATAAAGAAGTGCCATGACACCACATGAGTATCAGGCAGAGGGAGAGGCATAAGCTTTAGCCTGAGAAGGACCTGGGTTCGGAATATCCCCACCTCTAACTTCCTAACTGTGTGACCTTCAAAGATTATTGGTCCTCCCTGACAAGTTATGTATATATAGCACCTGAGATAGCACTTTAATATCAGGTGCCCAGTAAATGGCAGCTATTACATGATTTGAGACATAGATGTGATATTGTCAGAAGGTTATGTACAGTTACTCCTGATTCCAGGAAAGGTACATGGAGACCTGAAAAGGTCTGTGATACCAGTGACCCTTTTGATGATTTTGATGTCAAGTGTAGTTTTATGATCTGAATATTTTTAGGCTGTCAAAATTTGGAGGTGTTTCTATATTGCTCTTAATGCCACTGTGAAGGCATTAGAAGAGGAAGAAAGACAGCAAGTTTCCCTCTCTTCTAAAAGCTCATGCTGGGTCACATGGGTGGCTCAGTTAGTTGAGCATCGGGCTCTTTGTTTTGTCTCAAGTCATGATCTCACAGTTCATGCATTAGAGCCTATGTCCAGCTCTGAGCTGATAGTGTGGGGCCTGCTCAAGATTCTCTCCCTCCCTCCCTCTCTCTCTCTCTCTCTCTCTCTCTCTCTCTCTCTCTCTCTCTCTCTCTCACAACATGGTAGCCTACTTCTTCAGGACCTGCAGAAGTATCTCTCCCTTCATGAAGGGCTCAGGCCCTTTTTAAGGATTTGCATCTGATTAAGTAAGGCCCACTCAGAATAATCTCCCTTTTGATTAATACATAGTCATCTGATTTGGGGTCTTAATTACAGATGCAAAATCCCTTTACCTTTGCCAGATAACATAAACTAATCACAGGAGTGACATGGGGTCATATTCATGATCCATGAGTGTGTATTCCCACATTGAAGGGGAAAGATTTTTTCAGGTTTAGGGAGGAGCAGGGAATTCGGAGGCCAGCTTAGAGTTTTGCTCCCACAGGGTATAGATGGAGGAAGATTTCCCATGAGAGGCAATGCCTCAGCTGCTAGTTACTTGAGGACACATTATTCATGCTTGTTTTATTTAAATCTCTAATGCATAACACAGTGTCTAGTACATCATTAAGTTTTAAGTTTTTGTTATAGAGTTAAATATACATACAAAAAACCAACCATGAGCAGCTTTTAGATATTTGATAAAGCATTTTGAGCTATGGGAACTACCGCAGGACCAGGTTCAGGAGAAAGCAAGAGAGAGATTATGAAGCCTTTCTGACAGTTTGCTCTACATTATTGCCAATGGGTTCAGAGACTCTCGTGTCCAGATCTGGTTACTGCTGTCAATAGTATCACTTTCTAAAGCATCCTGGATACAGTCTTTCAGCAATCTTTTGATGGAAGACCCCAGGATTTCTATTGCTGACCTATAGGTGACTATTTGTTGCATGATCACAAGTTTATCTTGGCTCTCAGATGCCTCTGTATGCACGGATGTCCTGATATATCATAGATTATTACCCCAAGAATCAAATGATACTGTTTTTAGCATTTCTAGAATCCTTGAAGGAGAATTGGGATTACAGTTACTATTCTTTAAAAAGCTTAAAATGAGCTTCAATCAAGAGGAGGAATGAAAATTGCTTAAGTCATACCCCACAGCTAAAGGTAAAAAATGCCTAGATTCTTTGAAAACTTTAGTTTGAAAGCATTTCTAGTGTTCAGCTCAGCTAAAGGGAAGGGTGCTTTGTTACAGAATACAATGACAGCTCTGGAAAATAGCAGCTTCTGTGGCTTGCTGACACTGGGAACATAGATGTAGGAGGGGGAATAGTTTTATGAAAAGCTACCTTATTTGGAAAAAGTCTTGCTTTAAGTAAAAAAAAAAAAAAAAGGCCCTGAGCTTTGTAAGTTTGGAAATGAATAGAAACAGAGATTCCTCAGTAGACCTTTCTAGCGTGGGTGCTTGGGGGCCAGGGTAAGAGGACTGTATTACATGGTTAATTTCCTACACGACACTGAAGATACCTAATTCTGATAAATATTTAGTTTAACTGTTCATTGACTTTCTGCTTTTTTTTCTTGTGTCCTTTACTGCAGATTGTCTTTTTGCTCTTTTCTTCAGTTACTTGTACAAAACTAACATTATGCATGTAGCATATTATTAAAAATAGTAATGAAAACACACATATACACCCCCACACCTTTCACACCCCACCACCATCACCGCCACCATCATTGTTATTTAGGAAACTCCCCAAACGTAGCATCTTTGTTTCCTGTGTGCATGCCTGCGCATGCCATGGACTGTTCTGAATTTCTGCTGCACCTCAAGCGGTTATCTGTTTTCCTGGCCTTGGTCCTCTGGGTTCTGACTTCTTTGCACGCTACCCTGTCCTGGTCCATGTGGGAACTTCATCTCCTTAAATCGGTTTCATCCCCAAACCCATGCAAATGCACATGAGTTTCACTAGAATTTGAGGGATGATTTTGATTGGTCTTGTATGGTGTAGCTTTCTGACCTCATTCTGAGTCCCTGTCTTCTCTCAGTCCATCTTTTCTTGCCATTGCCGATCTCCTCAGAAGCTCCAAATTCCTCTTTCTGTCATAAAATTTTCTTTTTCCTTTAATCTTTGGTGCCAGCTAATCCTTAGTTCTTAGTCTGAATAGGGGGACGTGGGGGCCACTTGCTACTCAAGCACTTAAAGGGTTTTTTTTTTAAATGTCCTTTCTTTAACATGCATTGTAGTGTTAGCTGTTAAAATTAAGACATTTTTCCATGCTGATATGTATGGTGATATGTTATATGAATATGTATATATGTATATGTCCAGAATACATATACATACATGAGGAAAATCTCAAATAGAAATACAAAATATTCTCTCTCTGTCACATACATGTACATGCATATGCACACACACATACACACACATACAGACACACACAGACACAAAAGCATACAGCAAAATGTTAACAGTGGTCATCCAGGTAGCGGGATTATGGGTGATTTCTATTTGCATTCTTTACTGCATGCTATTTTAATGTTTATGCATATATTACTTTGCAATACAAAAAGCAATGAAAAATATATCTAAAATGTAACAGAAAGAGTGCAGTAGATACCCATAAAGCTTTCCTGCTGTCACAGAGAGTGCACTGCCCCAGTCGGCGGGGAGGAGAGGCCTGGTTCTGGCCTAGTCTGTCGTGAACTTGGGAGATCACTTCTCCTCTTTTAGTTTGTGAGGACGTAAAACTGACCATTGATTTGACAAGTGGAGTTCTTCGGTGATCTTGAAAGAGCTGTTTCAATGCTTTGGTAGGGAAAGTTCTGATTTCTAAGTGGTTTTATAGATACTGTCTGCAAGAAAATAGTTGACTTATAGTCTCCTAAGGAGCAATAAGTCCCTTTAAAACTTTGAGAATACGAAAAATCTCTTTTCTTTAGTTTTCTGGATATGAAAATCATATAATATGGTCCACTGGAGAAGTAGGTATGGCCTCACTGTGGGTTTGGGGACACATGGGAATTTTTTCCTCAGGGAAAGGCACATGATAACTTGCTTTCCTATAGCTGGTAATTAGTGTTTATTTTCCTACCACGGATGAAGGTGATGGTATTGATAAGTTGGTAGAATAAAAGGGGACAGCATTATGTACATACAGGCACCTTGCAGTCATAAATGTCAGTTTTCCCTCCCTAAGGAACAGAGCTTTTCTGAACTTGCCCTTGGGATTAGCTTCATGACCTTGGCCTCATTGGTAGCACCAGCCAACTGGTCCAGTTGATCACTAAGTCATCTTTAGTGTCATATGAAATTCCTGTTGTGAGGCATTTTTTTCATGATGTTGTATTTATTAGGCAGCTTTCTTGCAACTAACGGGAAAACGGGCTTTTCTGCATCAGATAAAAATCACTTATTGGACCATTGTTTTTCTACTCTGAAACAGAGGCAGAAACTGATCATATGCCATGGTGTCAAGTATGCGAATTGTTCCTTGATCAGTGAAACATCACACATACCAGGTTAAACAGGAACACCCGCAGGAGGCTGGAGAAGATGTCACTGAGAATCGACAACATTTTATGTATTTTCCATTTTGGCTTTCCCATTCCCCCCTCCATCTCAAAATTTAGGCCTTAAGATAAATATTTTCATTAGGCAGGGGCTAATAAAAAGGATGTTAAAGATATTCCAGCTTTTGACCTGCATGTGGGTGACAGAGTCCCAGAGTGAGCATTCTCATGAGACTTCATTCTCTGATGCAGAAGCAGAAACCAAAACAGTGTTGCAAAAATGATGGAGGGAAGACCAGCAGGTGGCACTGCCGCTCCACGTGTCTCTTCTGAGGCCCACGTATATGCACTGAGAAGAAAGTTGAATTTCAAATGGCCGAGCGAGCGGTACTTTAATGATGCCCGTGCAAGGGTCTGCCAAAAAGAGTAGCCCCTTATTGTGTCAGTCAGAAGTAAGCTCCTCTTGGAAGGGGCTTAGCTCATTTGACCTTGGAAACTGAAGGCTTAGCTCCACCAAAAAGAACCGAAATCAGAGGGAGATTTCCAAAGAGCCCAGCTTTCAATTCCCCCATAGAGAAATAAGGTTAGTGGTCTGGAGACAGCAAGCAAAAAACAGCACAACTAAAGACATCAGCCTTGGAGAGCCCTGAGGTTAATGTGGACGATAAGAGCTGCAAAACCCTACTACATGCTAATTTGGTTTGTTAACTTATTACATCCATGAGAGAATATTTTTTTCCTTTGGACTGGGTGAAGAATTCCCTTGAGTAACAGAGGTTTTTGTATCCGGAGATTAAGTAGCATAGAAAATTGCAGCCCTTCATTTGTGCTAAGTGAAGGTGGGGTCAGCATTCCTATTTTAAGCCATTATTTTCAAGGGTGTGAGCTCGCCCGGGACACACTGGTTCAGCCCAAGCAGCACCTGGGTGTGGGCCCTGTGTGGTGTGGTAGGCTCCTGCAGACAGGCAGAATCACCTGCAGGGGAGACAGGTTATGGGGGTTGGCTCACTCTCACTCTTAAGCAAAAAATACAAGAGAGTGAGTTAAAAATCCACGGCAGAAGTATATAATGAGTTAGAAAAAATGTGGCAGGAAGATTTGTAGTGGAAAGACTTAGTGCTCATGCGTGACAAAAGAATAGACAACACACGCTTTTTACCTTTTAATGATTACTTGGGCCAGTGGTCTATGAACTGAGATAGATCTCCTTGGGACTATAATGGCCCCTAAAGGGTGTCTGGGTAATAAATACATATTTTCAAAATTGGTTAGCACATGGCCAGGAGCATTACTTGGGAAGGTCCACTGGCTGGGTTATATGACAACATAGCAATCATAAGTGAAGGAAGGTAATAAACACCCACATAGGTTTTATTATGGTTCAGACTCTCTTCTCTATATTAGCTTATTTACTCCCAGAATGACTCCTACAATAATCCCTGTACAATGGGATATATTATTCCCATTTCAGAGACGAAAAAATGTATGAGGTGAAGCAGCTTTCCTTGGGTAGTCAGTTGGCGAGCACCTGGGACTTCAACTCAGGATTATCTATTCTGAGGCGTGTGGTCCTTCCACAGGAAGGTGGATACCTCGTGTATCTGCTCCTTAGAAGATATTTCATTCTCAAGGGGCGCCTGGGTGGCTCAGTCGGTTAAGCCTCCGACTTCGGCTCAGGTCAGATCTCACGTTCATGGGTTCCAGCCCCACGTCAGGCTCTGTGCTGACAGCCCGCTCAGAGCCTGGAGCCTGCTTCCGGTTCTGTGTCTCCTTCTCTCTCTGCCCCTCCCCCTCTCATGCTCTGTCTCTCTCTGCATCAAAAATAAATAAAACATTAAAAACAAAACAAAAAAATTAAAAAAAAAAAGAAGATAGTTCATTCTCCTTCCAATGATACATCAAGGAAAGCTGCTTCACCTCATACAAGGTGCTTAATTACATCTATAGAATAAGGGTAATATTATCAGCCTCTCAGGGTTGGTGTGGAAACCACTCAGCACAGGGCCAAACACACAGAAAGCACTCCACATCTGCTCCCTACCACTATTGCTGTTACATTGGAGATGAAATGGAAAATGAGGCCATGGTAACCAATGTGCTTGGACTGTAACTAGACCTTTCAGCATTTACGGGAATTGTGCCACATAAGTGTTAGTTTCCTCAATTTTCTCAAATTCATGAGGTGCAAGAGTAGAGTGCATACATTGATTTTCCAGCCAATAAGTAGACAAAGACCAAGAAGGGAAAACAGGCATGGAAAATTGCATGTCGATACCCAGAGAAACAAGATGATTACAGTAATTGAGTGGAACCAAAGGAAGTCACATGTGTGATTATCAGCTGCCCTCAGGGTATCAGCAATGCTCTCGTCTTCATGGTTTTTGGACTAGGAGGGATCATGTAGATATATCTTCATCTCAGATCAGAAATGGGCCATTATACATAGGCAATGAAGTGGTTTCAGAGAAACAGAAATGCTACCTAAGGGTTTGACAAGTCTATGTGTAAAACTGTGGCTCAGCCTTCCCCAAGGTTCACTGTCCCTCTTGGGAGTTGTGATGTGGGAGTGCTTCTTTGGAGGTCACCAAGATGCCCCAGTCTCCAAATGGGGGGATTAGGTTGGCAGTCTGGAGGAAGAAGCTTTTGATGGGGTAAAGAGGGGAAGTAGAAGAACAGAGACCAGGAGAAGGAAAGGGAACACAGGATAAGAAGTACGGAAAAGCAAAGAGAGGAATGTGCCTTTGTAAGAACACAAGTCTGAACCTAGCAGACGCCATGACAGGTCAGTCTCTCCAGAACTATTAGGCGGTTACACATTGCCCAAGGCAAGAGGGACCACCCTTGTAATACCCTTAACATTCCTAAGGGCAGGCCTAGAAATAGAAGCTGCCTAAGGCTAGTTACACCCTACGTGAGGGTCCCGGGTCCTGGGTCTACTCTGGGATTGGTTAACATTCTAAATGTTGTAATTGGACAAACCTGCTGTGAATAATATTGTATAATAATTGGATCACTGTACCTATGTCACAATTTCCTGTAACTCCCCCTTCCCAAACTCATAAAAGCCCTGCCCCACCTTTGTTCGGGGTTCCCTCTCAGCATGGATCCACCACGCCTGTAGAGTCTGTGAGCCTGGGTTTAGGCCCCGGTGAGCCTAAACCTGTAATAAAGCCCTTTGCTTTTGCATGCGTGCTTCGGCCTCCCTGGCGGTCTCTGTTTTTTTGGGGGGCGATATTAAAATCTGGGCATAACACGCTCAAAATGGAGGTAGAGAATGTCTCTACCTTCTTCAAAATGGCTCGAACAAGTAGCTTCCCAGGTCTTCTGTTTTCAGTGGGTAGTGAATGAGAATTTTCTCTACAGTGGTTTCAAGCACAGATGGTCTGTGTGGGCACACACACGGCCCATGAGCTTTAGCAAGAGAAAGCTCAGAGAAATGGACTACTTCTATGTGCTTGCCCGCATGTAAAGTGCTTCTTCACTCATTTAATTAATCCTACTACCATGCCTGTTCCCTCTTCCCATGTAAGGCATGAGACTGTTAGCCTCAGGTCACATGGCTAGTAAGAAGCAGAACAAAGGTTTAAGCCTATCCCTAAACTTGTGTTCTTTCTAGTGAGGTCAGTGATAACCTCTCTGAGTTTTCATGGTGCTGCAAGATGTTGAAAGCAGCACCTTTGCTGGTTGTGAGGATGAAAATGGACAATACTGCATATATATAATGCCCCTGTGGCAGGGAATTGTGCATAGTAAGTGCTCAAGAAATGTGAGTTTATCTTCACTGGCTCATTAAACAGTCAGAATGAATGTAGCCAAATCCCTCCCAGTCAATTACCAAGCTGGGCGTGATTCAAATCCTTGTGCTTTGGGGGAGAAAGTTTTTTAGAGGAGAAACACTTTAATTTTATGAAATAGCCTCCAAGAGACCTGGGGAGGTTGCTGAGAATCAAGTTCTGTTTCATTATAAATAAAAACAATGGAAGCTGCTGGACAAGGCAGGGTAATCAATTACAGGTGACTGTCAGTAAATACATTTACTGGGAAGCAATCTAAAAGCACCGCAATATTGAAACACAGTGTGAATTGTGTGTTCCTTAATGGCTCTGGCCCTCTGGATACAGGCAGATGTGTAGGATGTGGGCTTCCTTTAAACTACATTATTCCACCTCCTGAGGGATTTCAATTCATCTCCACAAGCTCATCTACATACCATGCAGGTAGGCACCGGTAGAAAGTGTGTCTTTGGAGCGGATGGTGGTAAGATTCGGAATAAGGAATCACCTCCTGTTTAATGCAAAAGAAACACCAGAGCTAAGTAGAGAGCGGCAAATTAACACCATCTGGGTTAATAAGGCCAATGTTGACATAGTTTAAAATTGCTTCCACAATTAAAGAACCCAAGGAAATCTGTATGTTTGGTTCTCCATCAGGACACACCCAATGGTGATGAAGATTCTTTTTCTAAAATAAAAAAAGAGTTTTAGTTCACATGTTTTGTTTTTTTTAACATTTATTTTTGACAGAGAGAGCAAGTGGGGGAGGGGCAGAGAGAGAGAGAGTGGAACAGAGGATCCAAAGCAGGCTCTGCACTTACAGCAGGGAGCCACCCAGGTGCCCATGGAAGTTTCTTAAAAAGTTAAACATATATCTTCCATGTGATTTAGCCATTTTAAAAATAGGTATTTACTGGGCGCCTGGGTGGCTCAGTCGGTTAAACCTCCGACTTCAGCTCAGGTCAGATCTCACGTTTGTGGGTTCAAGCCCTGCATCAGGCTCTGTGCTGACAGCTAGCTCAGAGTTTGGAGCCTGCTTCCGGTTCTGTGTCTCCTTCTCTCTCTGCCCCTTCCTTCCCCTCTCATGCTCTGTCTCTCTCTGTATCAAAAATAAATAAAACATTTTAAAAAAAGAAAAAAAACAAATGGCAAGATTTCATTCTTTAAAAAAAATAGGTATTTACTCATAACAAATTTTGATTTCTGATTATTTAGATGTGTCTTTCATTAGAGTAAGGTATAAACACCTTAAGATTAGGAACATTTTTTAACATCTTATTTTATCCTTTTTATTTAATGTGTATATTCCTAAAATCAAGTAGCATGTGCAAAACCTGACAGTTGTGTACTAGGTTTAATTCTATGATTAAAAGGTAGGCAGTGGAAAGTATTCCTGAATTTGAGTGTCACTGGGGGAGGATTATCACTTTCAGAAACAAAGATGAGAACATAAAGCTGCACCCTTCAGGCTCTGCCATGATTTCCTTTGCATTTTGCTTTTTAAATTTTTTGAGAGAGGAGCAGAGGGAGAGAGAAAATTCCTAGCAGGGGCTCAATCCCATAACTCTGGGATCATGACCTAAGCCAAAGTCGAGTTGTATGTTCAATCAGCTGAGCCACCCAGGCACCCTTTCCTTTGCAGTTCTCCAAAGAGATTTTTGAGAGTCCTGTCCAGAATGGCTACTGCCCATTGTCCACTTATACGCTTCCCAAATTATAGCCAAACCTGGAGGCTTTTTACCTCCCTGGGGGCATCCATCTACTTAGTGTCATAGCTTTTATGGGTAAAAGCCTATGAGTTATTTAAGGGTAGAATTCAGTTCTGATTTATTTTCATTTCTCCCACAGCTTCTGTTTAACAATTTGTACATATATTTGCTCAACTAAATAAGACAATTGCATGAATTAAACACAGCTTGACATCCTTGTCTTTTACCATCAGGAAATATGGGAGGAATAAAAGAAGTAGACAATTATGCTGTCTATATTCAGTTTGTCAGAGAATTGGCACTGACTGGACTCTGAAAAGCTTTAAGCAAAATTTAAAAGCTATTTTTCCTAGTATAAATATTATTTATGCCATTATTGAACTCATAGGAAATATGTAAAATGCAGCATTATTGGAAAAGTATATAGATGTGGTGGAACACCTTTCTGGGGGACAATTTGGCAATCTACCAAAATATAAAATTTATCTCCTTTTTTATCTAGTATTTGATTTCTATAGAATCATCCTACAGAAGAAGGTAAAAAAAAAAAAAGCCTTCCAGGCTTTCTCCCATGCATGTTTTAAAAGTTGTGATTATATAAGGAACATGATTTTGTATCCACTTTTTTTTTCATTTAACACAGTATTATAAAATAATCAGTACCTTGTGTTGTTTCAAAGTCTTCTGCCTACTTTTTTTTTTTTTTAACATACAGTGTTTTATTAGTTTCAGATATACAACATAGTGATTCAGCAAGTCCACACCTTACCTGGAGCTCATCATGAGAAGTGCACTCCTTAATCCCCACCACCTGTTTAACCAGCCCCCCACCCCTCTCCCCTCTGGTAACCATCAGTGTGTTCTCTGTAGCTAAGAGTTTGTTTCTTGGTTTGCCTCTCCCTCTTTCTTTTTCCCTTTGCTTCTTTGTTTTGTTTCTTAAATTCTACTTATGAGTTAAGTCCTATGGTATTTGTCTTTCTCTGACTGATTTATTTCACTTACCACTATACCCTCCACCTCCATCCATGTCCTTGCAAATGGCAAGGTTTCATTCTTTTTTATGACAGTAATATTTCATTGTATATTTGTATCACCTCTTCTTTATCTGTTCATCAATCAGTGGTCAGTTGGCCTGCTTCCGTAATTTGGCTATTGTAAATAATGCTGCTGTAGACATAGGGGTGTATGTATCCCTTTGACTTAGTGTTTTTGTATTCTTTGAATAAATGCCAAGTAGTGCAATTACTGGACTGTAGGGTAGTTCTATTTTTAACTTTCTGAGGTACTTTCATACTATTTTCCACAGTGGGTACTTCAGTTTGCATACCCACCAACAGTGTAAGACGGTTCCCTTTCTCCACATCCTCACCAATACCTGTTGTTATGTTTTTTATTTTACCCATTCTGAATGGTGTGATGTGATATCTCATTGTAGTTTTTTTTGGTAAAAGTTTCTTATTTTTTGAGAGAAAGACAGAGAGAGTGAGTGGAGGAGGGGCAGCGAGAGAGGGAGAGAAAGAATTCCAAGCAGGCCTCACACTGCCACCATGGAGCCCAATGCTAGGCTCAAACCCATGAACCCTGAGATCATTACCTGAGCCAAAACCAAGAGTCAGATGCTTAACTGACTGAGGCACTGAGGTGCGCCTCATTGTAGTTCTGATTTGCGTTTCCCTGATGATGAGTGATATGAGTATCTTTTCATATATCTTTTGGCCATTTATATACCTTCTTTGAAGAAATGTCCATAGAGGTTTTCTGGCCATCTTTAATGGGATTATTTGTTTTTTGGGTGTTGATTGTATAAATTCTTTATAGATTTTAGATATCAACCCTTTATTAGATATATAATTTGCAAATATCTTCTCCAATTCAGTAGGTTCTCTTTTAGTTTTGTTGATTGTTACCTTTGCTATACAGAAGCTAAACTTTTTATGTTGATGTAGTCCTAATAGTTTATTTTTGCTTTTGTTTCCCTTGACCCAGGAGACATACCTAGAAAAAAGTTGCTACAGCTGATGAAATAAGTAACTACCAGTGTTCTTTTCTAGGATTTTTATAGTTTCATATCTCACATTTAGATCTTTAATCCATTTTGAATTTATTTTTGTGTATGGTATAAAAAATGGTCCAGTTTTATTCTTCTGCATGTTGCTGTTCAGTTTTCCCAACACTATTTGTTGAAGAGGCTGTCTTTTCCCCATGGATAGTCTTTCCTGCTTTGTTGGATGTTACCTGACCATATACTTGTGGGTTTATTTCTGGGTTTTCTATGCTGTTCTATTGAACTATGTGTCTTTTCTGTGCCAGGACCATACTCTTTTGTTTATTACAGCTTTGTAATATAACCTGAAGTCTGGAATTGTGATGTCTCCAGCTTTGCTTCTCTTTTTCAAGATTGCTTTGGTCATTTGGTCCTTTGTGGTTCCATACAACTTTTAGAATTCTTTGCTCTAGTTCTGTGAAAAATGCTGTATTTTGATAGGGATTCCATTAATTGTGTAGATTGCTCTGGGTAGCATAGGCATTTTAACAATATTTGTCTTCATCCATGAGCATGGAATGTCTTTCCATTTCTCTATGTCCTCTTTAATTTCTTTCATTAATGTTTTATAGTTTTCAGAGTACAGGTCTTTCACTTTTTTGGTTAGGTTTATTCATAGGTATCTTATTATTTTTATTGAAATTGTGAGCAGGATTCTTAATTTCTCTTTCTGCTGCTTCATTATTAGTGTATAAAATTGCAGTAGATTTCTGTACACTAATTTTGTATCCTGAGACTTTACTGACTTTATTTATCAGTTGTCATAGATTTTTGGGGGGAGTCTTTAGGGTTTTCTATATATAGTATAATGTCATCTGCAAATAGTGAAAATTTTGCTTTTTCCTTACTGGTTTGAATGCTTTTATTTCTTTTTGTTGCCTCATTACTCTATGATTTCTAGTACTATGTTGAATAAAAGTGGTAAGAGTGGACATCCTTGTCTTGTTCCTCAAATTAGGGGAAAAGCTCTCAATTTTTCCCCATTAAGGATGTTAGTTGTGGTTTTTTTCATATTCGGCTTTTATTATGTTGAGATATGCTTCATCTAAACCTACTTTGTTGAATAGGTGTTGTACTTTATCAAAAGCTTTTTCCATGTCTGGTGAAATGATCATATGGTTCTTATCCTTTCTCTTATTGATGTGATGAATCACACCAATTGATTTGTGAATATTGAACCATGCTTGCAACCCAAGAATAAATTCCACTGATTATGAATGATTTTTCAATGTTTCGTTGGATTTGGTTTGCTAGCATTTTGTTGAGGAGTTTTGCATTTATGCTTGTCAGGGATATTGCCTGTAGTTCTCTTTTTTAGTGGTGTTTTTATCTGGTTTTGGTATCAGGGTAATGCTGGCCTCATAGAATAAATTTGGAAGTTTTCCTTTTCTCTATTGGAACAGTTTGAGAAGAATAGGTCTTAACTGTTCTTTAAATGTTTGGTAGAGTTCACCTGGGAAGCCAGCTCATTTTTGACGTTTGTTTGGAAATTTTTGATTACTGATTCAATTTCTTTATTAGTTATTGGTCTGTCCAAGTTTTCTATTTCTTTCTATTTTAGTTTTGGTAGTTTATATGTTTGTAGGAATTTACCCATTTCTTCCAGGTTATTTGATTTGTTGGCATATAATTTTTCATAATATTCTCTTATAATTATTTGTATTTCTGTGATGTTTGTTATTTCTCCTTTCTCATTTGAAATTTAACTTATTTGAGCCTTCTTTATTTTTTTCTTGTTAAGTCTGACTAGAAGGTTTATCATTTTTATTGATTTTTCTCAAAGAATCAGCTCCTGATTTCATCAGTCTGTTCTGTTGCTTTTTCTGTGTTGTTCTATATCATTTATTTCTGTTCTAATCTTTATTATTTATTTCATTTTGCTGGTTTTAGGATTTGTTTGTTGTTCTTTCTATAGATTCTTTAGGTGTAGGTTAGGTTGTTTACTTGAGATTTTTTTTTGCTTCTTGAGGTATGCCTACATTGCTATATACTTTCCTCTTACCACTTTTACTGCATCCCAAAGGATTTGGACCATTGTGTTTTCATTTTCATTTGTTTCTATGTACTTTTTAATTTTTTTTTAAATTTTCTGGTTGATCCATTTATTGTTTAGTAGCATGTTATTTAACCTCCATGTATTTGTGGTCTTTCCAGATTTTTTTTCTTGTGGTTGACTTGTAGTTTCATAGCATTGTGGTCAGAAAAGATGCATGGTATGACTTCTATCTTCTTGAATTTTTTGAGGCTTCTTTTGTGGGCTAATATGCAATTTATTCTGGAAACTTTTCCATGTGCACTTGAAAAGTATGTATATTCTGCTATTTTAGAATGGAATGTTATAAATATGTCTGTTAAATCCATCCATTTCAGTGTATCATTTAAAGGCATTGTTTCCTTGTTGATTTTTTGATTACATAGTGTGTTCATTGATTTAAGAGGGCTGTTAAGGTCCCCTATTATTGTTGTATTATTATTGATTAGTTCCTTTATGTTTGTTGTTAATAGTAAATATGTATATATTTACAAATTTTTTTTTTTAGAGAGAGGGAGAGGAAGGGCACAAGTAGGGAGAGGGACAGAAGGAGAGAGAGAGAGAATGTTAAGCAGGCTACACACTCAGTACAAAGCCCGACACAAGGCTCTATCCTACTATCCTAGGATCATGACCTAAGCCAAAATCAAGTTGGATGCTTAGCTAACTGAGCCACCGTGGCACCCCTATATTTATAATTATTATATATTCTTGTTAAATTGTCCTCTTTTTTATAATAAAGTATTCTTCTTTATCTCTTGTTACAGTCTTTGTTTTAAGGTCTATTTTATCTGATGTTAGTATCGCTACTTTGGCTTTCTTTTGATATCCATTTGCATGGTAGATGTTTCTCCATCCCCTCAGGTTCAATATACGGGGTTTTTAGGTCTAAAGTGAGTCTCTTATGGTAGCATATAGATGAGTCTTTATTTTCTTTTTAATTTTCAACATTTTATTTTTTTGAGAGACAGAGAGAGAGAGAGAGAGAGAGTGCGAGCAAGGGAGGAGCAGAGAGAAAAGGAGACACGGAATCCAAAGCAGGCTCTAGGCTCTGTGCCGACAGCTCAGATGTGGGGCTTGAACCCATGAATACAAGATCATGACCTGAGCTGAAGTTGGATGATCAACTGATTGAGCCACCCAGGCACTCTGGGTATTGTTTTTTTAATCTTTTTTTTTTAATTCTGTCATCCTAGGTCTTTTGATTGAAATGCTCAGTCCATTTACATTCAAAGTAATTATTGATAGATATGTATTTATTGTCATTTCATTATTTTGTGTTTTTTTCTGAAGACTTTCTCTGATCCTTTCTTATCTTTCTGTCTTTCATGGTTTGCTGATTTTCTTTAGTGATATAGTTGGATTTCTTTGACTTTATTCTTTGCATGGTTTTTGACATGTGGATACCATTAGGTTTGTATATAACATCTTTTGCATATAGCAGACTCTATTAAGTTGATGGTCATTTTAGTGTGAATCCATTCTTTACTCCTCTCCTCCATATACATTAGGTATACAGTATCATATTTGACATCTTTTTAGTTTGTGACTCCCTTGACTGATTTTATAGAAATATTTATTTGTACTGCTTTCATGTTTCTAACCACTATACTGTCACTTTTGGTATCTCCTTTCCATTCAAAGTGTCCCCTTAAATATTTCTTGCAGGACTCTTTTAATGGTCATGAACCCATTTAGGTTTTATTTTCTTGGGAAATTCTTTATCTCTCCTTATATTCTGGATGATATCCTTGGTGATATCAGAGTATTCTTGGCTGCCATTTTCTCATCTAGCACTTTAAATATATCATGCCACTCCCTCCTGACTTGGAAAGTTTCTGCTGAAAACTCCCCTGATAATTTGTATGTAACTATTTTCTTTTGTTGCTTAAAATGTTTTTCTTTATCACTGTATTTTTAAAATTTAATTGCAATATGTCTTGGTGTGGGTCTGCTTTTGTTAATTTTTTGGGGGGTTGTCTGTGTATCCCGGATCTAGACCTCTGTTTCCTCCTCCAGATTAGGGAAGTTTTCAGCTATTATTTCTTTAAATATATTTTTCCCTTTTTTGTCTCTTCTTCTGGGATTCCTATATTATGAATGTTATTACATTTGACACACTCATTGAGTTCCCTAAGTCTATTTTGTTTTGCATAATTCTTTTTTCTCTCTTCTATTCAGCTTCATTATTTTTTATTACTGTGTCTACTTGATTGAAATGCTCAGTCATTAATTTGTTCCTCTGCTTCTTCCAGCCTGCTGTTCATTCCATCAAGCATGTTTCTTATTTCACTTATTGAGCCCTTTCTCTCTGTTATCTTATTGCTTATCTCTGTG
The DNA here is from genome assembly GCF_006229205.1 of Suricata suricatta. NCBI lineage: Eukaryota > Metazoa > Chordata > Mammalia > Carnivora > Herpestidae > Suricata > Suricata suricatta. The sequence goes on along the minus strand of NC_043712.1, from coordinate 41,980,002 downwards.
TTAAGGGTCTCACTCATGTCTTCCATTCTTTTCTCCAGTCCAACGAGTATCATTATGATTGTTGCTTTAAATTTTGCATCAGGTATATTACTTATATCTATTTCTTTTAGATCTCTGGCCTAACCCTTGTCCTGTTCTTTAATTTAAGCTAAATTTCTGTCTTCTCATTTTATCTAAGTTTCCGTCCCTGTTTCTGTGTGTTGGGAAAGTCAGCTGTTACTCCTATTCTTGAGGGTATTGGTTTTATGAGGAAGAAGTCCTATAGTGGTCTGTAGTATCTCCTTTTTTTTTTTTTAATGTTCTTATTTATTTTTGAGAGAGAGAGAGAGAGACAGCGTGAACAGGGGAGGGTCAGAGAGAGAGGGAGACACAGAATCTGAAGACAGCCTCCAGGATATGAGCTAGCTGTCAGCATAGAGCCTGATGCGGGGCTCGAACCCACGAACCGTGAGATCATGACCTGGGCCAAAGTTGGACACTTAACTGACTGAGCCACCCAGGTGCCCCTGTAGTGTCTCCTTATTACCAGGGACTGTTGCTTCTGGGAGTGTCTCCAATATGTGCTGTGCGTGCTCTGCTTTTGTGTCATGGTTGCTTTATCCTTCAAGCTAGTTGTCTGCAGTCTCTTTGCCATTGTGCGCAGTGTTTGGTCCCTGGCCTGAATGTGGTGCATTTTAACTAGGTGTGCCCTCGTCTACTTGTGAAATGAGACCTGTTGCTGCTGCTACTGGACCTGAGGCTCCACAAAGCTCTCAAGGTGGAAGATGCAGGGGCAGCTGGGTGGCTCAGTCTGTTAAGTGTCCAGCTTCAGCTCAGGTCATGATCTCACAGTTCGTGGGTTCGAGCCCCACATCAGGCTCTGTGCTGACAGCTAGCTCAGAGCCTGGAGCCTGCTTCAGATTCTGTGTCTCCCTCTCTTTCTGACCCCTGCTTGCACTGTCTCTCTCTGTCCCTCAAAAATAAATAAAAAACATAAAAAAAAAAAATAAAAAAAAGAATCTTGTAAAAAAAAAGGTGGGAGATGCATTGAATAGGGGTTTCAGTGGATCTTCTGGGAAAGTGGGGGTCTGTTGTGCTGGGACTGAGGCGAACATGACTGGGAAGGGCAATACCACTGGAACGTGGGGGTAAAAGGCAGGGCTTGGTGTAAACAAGTTAGGTAGTGAGTGTCTGTACTACGCTGTTTCCCACAGTGGCCCTGTGCTTATGCTGAGGGGCAGGGAAAGGAAATGGTGCCCACCAGTTCCTTTGTTCCCAGAGGGGTCTTTCCATGAATGCTACCTCTCTGGGACAGCAAAATGAGCAAAGAACCTCCCCATTGTGAGCTCCAGGCTTCTTCAGATCTCTTATCACACAGAATGTCTGTGGTTTGTTTGCCTGCCTTCTCTCCAAGAGCATTCTAATGCTCTCCAGGCTCTGTCCCAGCTTAGCTTGCTGACCTTTAAACCCCAGGCTTTAAGCCCCACTGATTGCCAGGAGTCAGGAAATTCAGCCTCTCTCCCTTTCTAAGCCAGTTGCTATGGGGATTCATTTTACCCATGTGCACTTCCCTGGGTACTAGTCTGTCTTTCACCCTCTCCACAACATTAGCTTCCTACCACAGCGGCCATGGTCCATTTCTCTCCTAAACTGTGTCTCTGCATTTCCTACCTTCCTCTGTATTGTGGAGTTTCTTCTGCCGGTCTTCAGGTCAATTTCTGAGGTATTTAGGATGACTTGATAGTTATCTAGTTGCTTTTGTGGGACAAGGTGAGTCTAGAGTCCTTCTATTCCACCACCATCTTCTAACCACTATCTTTTGCTTGTTTTTAATGCCTGTATAAATGTTTACCATTAGATGGTACTTCAGTTCTCCTATTGTTAGTTATTTGGTTTCTTTTGGTGGGATGGGAGTAGCTTATAAATATTGCATGACAGATTTTTTAGAATAAAGCTTTTCAAATATAACAGATTATTTCTTTCTTTATGCATATTGTTTAATTGTTCTTTAGAAAGGTTTCCAAAAGGGGTGTGGCATTAATTGTACCCTCAGAAATGCATGAGTGTGTTTAAGCAAATTTAATTGCTTTCAGAGATTCATGGATTCTGAGTCAAGTACTTGATTGTATGAAAGGATAGGCTAGAATATATGGCTATTTATTCATTCCCTGACACCAGCTAAAGATCATCTTCCTGCTATGTGCACTTTATTTTCACTGTTTGCTTATTAAATAAAGCAGAAGTTTAAATGTAGAAGAAAACTAATGATTCTTTGCCACATTTGATTTTCCACAGAAGTTATGAGCACTGATCAAGGATCAAAAGAATCTTATAATTCTGTGCTCTAATTTTTGCATCAAAGCTGTCATTTGGCACTCAGACATCCCTGATGATATGAAATTATGACAAGCGATATCCTGATTATTTTCTCTGGTTTATGCTTTCTCACTGTTTGAAACGTAGCTACGAGAATCTCCTGAAAAGTGGAATTAAAGAGATTTAATGTCCATCTTGCAGATCAACAAAGCAACCAGATTTCTAACCCAAGATTTGCTTTCGTCTGACTTACATAATTTTTCAGACCTATGAAGAGAGTGTGCAGCTCTAATAGAGACAGATGAGATGGCAGTCATCAATGTGGTATGGGTTTTGAACTGTAAATAGAAAAAAAAGAAATAATAAGAAATGTAATAGGAGAAAGTGAATGTCAAGCTTTCATCTTTTCTTTTGAATATACTATTGATCGTTACATTTGTGAGGGGATTTCTATTTGTTTTTACTGGAGGTATTTTTATCTACCTCTCCATCCATCTGTCACAGTGCGAGTTACCAAATGATCGTCTCTCAGTCCCGAATCTGTTGCTCTTCCCTGCGCTTTGTGATTTGGGCCTGGACATTTATAGACACTTCACTTTGAGAGCTGGCGTAACGTTAGGTTTTGTCAGTAGAGGGGGCTAGGGAAACACTGCAGGCATAGCAAAGAAAGGTTTTCTCTGTGTGCTTTTCTCTTCCTCCCTGAGCAGCCTACGTGCCAGTGGTGAGTGGGTGGCCCAGTGGCCTTCAGTCTCCTGTGAGCCTCTCCAGTACTCAGCACCTCATCCTTCCCAGAGACCTACAACAACCTATAGACTCTCCAGTGAGCAGCTTACACTAGACCAGCTTCATCCCATGGCACCTGCATAAACTTCACCCAACATGTGACCTCCTGCAGATCAGCTCTGGCCTGCAACACCCAGTGAAATTTCTGCTACTCATCAGGTAGTAGCTGTACCCTTTCCAATGAGGTCTAAATTTCAGTGGTGAGTTGGTGCTCTTCAAAATTTTTAGTTCCCTCCTTATGTAATCTCTTTCACCTAGGGGTATAATTGCTCCCAACATTTGCTATGAATCCTATGTAGCCCATTTCATGATCACTTTTCACTACTTAAGTATTATATAAAAAAATATATAAAATTTTTATACATAAAATTTATATTTATATATAAAATTTTTATGTTTTATATAAAAATTTTTCTGCTTACATTTCTGGTATGCTTCAATTACAAACAGTTATGGAGCTCCTATAATGTATCAGACGCGATTCCTGACCTCAAAGACCCTACAGTTTCCAAATAATGAACAAGTAAGATGTTAGGAATAGCAGGGAAACTTCTTTTAGGATGAGAATCATGGGTTAGGGTCAAAATGTTCTACTTAAGGAATAGACGCTTCAACCCATGCTCGAGATCAGTAGAAACTGGCCAGATTAAGAGGTTGAGGAAGCACGTTCCAATAAAGACAGCAGCTTGTCCACGGACTGGTGTCAGAACTGAGTGGCAGGTTTGCAGACCTGCAGCTTGGGAACCGCACCGCTGAGCCTCTGGGAAGAGGCAGCAATGTGGAAGCAGGGGCCAGATCTCAGACGGCACTGGCAACAATGTTAGGGAGTCTGGACTTCCCGCCGCTGTCATGAGGGTTGTTGATTTACAAAACGTTGTTAGTAAAGCAAGGACATTGTGTTCTCATAAATTGGAGTGGTGGGTCTGGGTCCCAGCGGCACATTTGAAATACATAGAGGACTTAAACCAAACCTGGGCCTGACCCCACACCGATTAAAACAGTCTCTCCAGGCGTGAAGACCAGGCCTCAGTAATTTTTACATTTGTCTTGGTGATTCCAATGTACAAGCAAGGCTGAGAACCACTGTCTTGAGAAACAAAAAAATTACACGATAGTATGATGAGGTTAAATTACCAGTTTAAGGATAAAGCCCATTTATCAGATGGTGAAAGTCTTCCAGTTTTAAGATTACTTAACTAGTTCTGCTTCATTTTGTCAAAGTCATTTAGAATTCCAAAGGCAATGATTTGGCAATTTTTGCTAATTTAGGGAGTGGTTATAGGTGGCAAATATTTTTGATGTAAACATCCTCAAATACTCACTCTAAGCAAGGGTGGTATCCTTCGGGAATAGGCAAATATCTAAAATTAATGCAACAAGGAAATTTCTAGTAAGTTTTGCTTTAGTTAAAACACAAAAAGCTTCAGATAGTTAAACAAATATTTGCTAAGCAAGTAAATGAATGAATGACCCCATTGTAATTAGATTCCAACTAAACAAAAAGAAAGGGAGCATATCAGCCACCTTTTATCTTGACTAAAATTAATTAAACACTAATTTCTCATCTGAGGTGAACCTCAAGATAAACCAGCTCTCAGAGCTGTGTTTGACTAATTTATGAAAATCTATATTTGTTATAAGGGTGAGGAGTACCGTACCTTTGATTTCATTTTTTTTTTTTTTTGGCACTAAAAACTAAAGACAGTTTCAAAAGAATCTTAAGCACTTTCTTTGGCTGCACAGCTGTTTCTATTGCTTTCTGACATGCTGTGCTGACCTCCAAACCACACTGTTTACCTTACTTTAGAGACTGAATCAGATGCACCACCTCTGGAGACTATGCAGGTTAAAGAAAAAGATCATTAGGTTTTGCATTATAGAGGCATTACAGGGAGCGAGGCTTGAAATCATAACGTAGCCACAGTAGACCAGCTAATCGCACTCAAATGGGACATGGTTCTTGTATGCTGCTTACGTGGCGTGACAATTGATGCACATATGGATTGCTGTCAAGAGAGAATAAATTAAATGATTATCAGGAGTATTCTAGTCAATCTACAATCTGGCTGAAACAGGAAAATTAATGCTGAAATTCCCATTCAATATTGAATCGACTTCCGTGGTACTTTTTATTGATTCTACTTCTTTTGGCCTGCTATTTTGGAAGGTGCTGTATTTTCCTCTAGCAGCTGGTTACATGCTTGCAAATCTCCATGGGTGTAAAAACCCTTGAGATTACAGTACCAACCTCATTACAGAAGGCTTTTCTTTTACTCACATGCCTGGTGGGGAACTAGGCTTAGAGTTGAGATTTGTGGTAAAGTGCTTTTTCCATAACTTTGGAAAAAAGATTGGATTGATAGATCATTCCATAAAGAAAACATGTGACTGAATCCATGGTGTCATAAAATATTACATTATGCGATAAAATAAAAGACTGCATTTTCCCCAAGGGTTTCACTGTATCTTGTTTCACATTCACTTAGCTTCCTCATACATATTTCATAGCTAAATTACCGTGATATAGAAAGCTATGTATAATGGTATCTGAATTAGAAAAAAAAAGTAGCAATCAAATATGGCCTAAACATAATGTAATGTATTTGGATTGTACCTGAAGTAAGGTTCAAGAACAATTCACTGGCACAAACATGTAATTGGAGAACAGTGTTTTAATGACTGAATGAGGACATCTTCCAGTTGCTCATATTGAGTTCAGTAAGTCCCTCACAGGGTTCTACTGGGAAGTATGACTATTGACATATTATTATCTATACTGAACTTCATTCCACTTCCAGCAATAGAGTGCTTGGTTCTTCATCAGTCTTCCCATCAGTTATGTCTGATATTCATAGTCCCACTCAAGAAGCAGGTAGAGGAAAGAGAAGTGGGAGATGGAGGTTCTAGTTTTGTCTGAGGCACTGAGTAACCAGATGACCTTGGGAAACCCACAGGCCTTTTTTGAGGATATGCAGAGTTGGAGGGTATTCTGGAAGTCATGCTTTCTGCCTTCTTGGCCAACACAAAGCAATCTCTCCTATAAATTTACCTGTGGATTCAGCTTTATTTTAGGCACTTCTCTTAAGAGAGGCTTATTATGTATAATATAGCCAATTCTTTTGCTGGAAGATTCCAAAGATTTGAAGGATTTTAATTATACTGAGCTGAGATCTTCTAATATGTAACATCCAGCTATTGGCGCAAGTCCTTTGAGAGACAGGGTTTGACACATGGGAAACACATAAATGTTGGTCATCATTATCAAAACTGTCATTTTAATCACATATTACATCATCACCTTGAAATAATATTCACTCTTAAAAAGCGAATATGACAGTAGAAAAAATCAATGTTGGGAGAAGAAGATTCCAACATGAATCCTCCCTTCAGGAATTAATCTGTATTAATTCTGAGTCTCAGTTTTCTTATTTCTAATATGACAATTCTTATCTCATAAGAGCATTCTCTATAAAATGCTAACATTGCCATCTGTTTTTTCCTTCAGATTTTGGTTCTGTCACTCACTTTTCGTGACAATCTTCTCATTCATTACAATTCCCTCCTTCAACTTAAAAACCTATGCATAGGGGTGCCTGCGTGGCTCAGTTGGTTAAGCATCCGACTTTGGCTCGGGTCATGATTTTACAGCTGGTGAGCCCTGCATCGGGCTCTCTGCTGACAGCTCAACACCTGGAGCCTGCTTCTGATTCTGTGTCTCCCTTATTCTCTAACCATCCTTCACTGGTGCGCTGTCTCTTTTTCAAAAATAAATAAAGATTAAAAAAAATTTTTTTTAATAAAAACCTATGCATAGGGGAAGGGAAGGAAAAATAAGATAACAAGAGAGAGGAGGCAAACCATAAGAGACTTAAAATACAGAGAGCAAACTGAAGGTTGCTTGGTGGGGTGTTGGGTGGGGGATGAACTAGATGTGTGATGGGCATTAAGGAGGGCACTTGCTGGGATGAGCACTGGGTGTTACATGTAAGTGATGAATCACTAAATCTTACTCCTGAAATCATTATAACACTCAATGTTAACTAACTTGTATATAAATAAATAACAATAAAAACCTATATGATGCTGAAAAGGCATTCTCATGCTTGCCTTTCTCCGCACCATACCTGTGTCCCTTCTACTAGCCATTAGGACACATGTTTATGTTTATAACTGATTGTGAGTTCCTTCAGAGAAGACCTTACATCACTGCATCTCTATATCAGACAAAATCAGCTTGCCCATACTGGAGGATTAGTGTGAAGATCAAATATTATAGTGCACGTGAAAAAATAATTTTGGAAAAATGCTGTGTCATGCAAACTAAGTTTCATTTGTTGCTATTGGTGCCCCATTTAAGAAAAAGAACCAAACAGCTAAGGAAACCATGATGAGGCTGTGAGGAGCGAGGCTTGTTATTTTCAACTGATTTAAGATGGCTTCATAAACTTTCGCGTCCCTGAACCTAATTTATGATCTACTTCAGACAACACACAGGATTTTGTCAGTTCTTTACAACCTTATAGAACATTTCTAAGAGATGAGGTCTCTCCTCTAGAGCCATGGAATTCTGGAATGTTTTCTCTTTTGATTCTTTTACAGACTATGTATCTCCTTTCAATCTATATAAAAATTGTCATTTTTTTTTTTTGCCAAAGCAGGAATTTGCCTCTTATTTCTTGAAATTCATAATACAAGTTCCTTCAGATTGTCACGACACCATTTGATCTTTTTCTCTTAGTTTCAATACTAAGTGTCGTCCAGGACACTGTCCTGCAAGGGGCCAGAGGGTAAATATTTTTTAGGCTTTATGGGCCAAAAGTCTCTGCTGCAGCTACTCAGCGCTGCTGGTGCAGTGAAAAGCAGCCATAGACAATATGTAAACAGTTGGGCCCAGCCAGTATTCCAATCACGCGTCATTTACGAAGACAGGCAACTGGCTGTGTTTGGCCTACAGTTTTCAGTTTGCCAACCCTGATCTAGTACATTGCTACCTAAAGTGTTGGTCTGTAGATCATGAGTGTCATCACCATGTGGGATCTTGCCAGAAAAGCAGAATCGTGGTCTCTACCCCAGACCCACTGAATGAGGATCTGCATTTTAACAAGATCTCCAGGTGATTCACGTGCATATGCAAGTTTGAGAACCACAGCAGCAGATGAATTGCACAAAGGAAGCATCTGGGAGCATATTGTATGTGCTTATTGGGGTGGGCTGCCTTCTCAGAATGTAACTTGTGGGCCTTTTTCAGTCTCTCCTTCCTTTGCCAGTTTTCTTCTTTCAGTACGTTCTCACCCACGAACCGCATGGTCGGCAGCGGCTGTCAGCCTGCCTTGTCACCTCCTCAGCCTAGCAGCTGCTCATTCTCTGTGTTCTCTGTGTTCTGCTCAGGTTCTCTGCGTCCTCGGGGAGGGTGCGGGAAGCTTGTCAGCTGGAAAGGGTTCGGCCTGCTTGAAGCATTGCTCCATGTCTGACAGTGACCTGTGTATTTACACAGCGCCCCTGCCTACCCACCCGCTTCTGTACCCAGCTCTCCTTTCACATGTCAACATACATGGACAAGAAAGCTCAAGGCAGTGAGGCGATGACTTTCCCTTTCATATTGTGATATTGAATTGCCTTCAAGTAATGATTAACACTTTTCAGCAAAATAATAACAGCAACAATCAGAGAAAGTTCTGAGAGTGCCTGGGAGCAAAGCAGTTGAATTGTTCCAGCATTTTCTTAAATGGAACCCAGAAGCCTTAATTATGATGGATGTTCCTTCAGGTAAGACTTTCAAGCAATCTGGAATGGGCAATTATGTAATTACCCTGCTGTTCTCCCCACCCCCTTCTATCTTATCCTTTTTTATTAATATAGACACCTATCAGAACGGAGTGACCCCCACATAACTTTGGGTTGATGCAAGTGGGTGCAAGTTGATTATTCAGTCTAGAAATCTGTTTAGAACTCTCCTTATCCCAGAGTCACCCTAGGCTTCCTTAGCTTTTCTGGGGTGGAAGATGCATTCTGCTGGCTTCTGCTCTCACCAGGTGGTTACACATCCTGCACCTAAACACATGTAGCAACAGATATCTTGTCTACTGGGAGCCCAGTGGCTCATACAATAGTAAGTCCTCAATGAATATTTATTGAAGGCATGTCCTTTTTTCCAGGGCATTGCTTGATACTGGTAAGAAACACCTTCCTGTAGTTTCTACCTATTAATCTTTCTACCATTTTGTGAAACCCTAACATGAGTTTTGTAACAAAACAAAACACAAGTATAATTTCCTACGCCTGGCACTGTACATTTATTTTCTCATTTGTTCTTTGCCATAAGTAGTTGCTCTTATTACCTCTCTTTTAAAGATAAGGAAAATATGACTTAGAGAGGGTAACTCATCTGAAGTCTTATAGTTAGAAAGTGAAGGAATGGGATTTGGATCTAGACAGTACAACTGGAAAGGAAATGATCTTAACCATTAACAATACAATAAGTCTCATGTTAGAAATTTAGGATGTATAGGGTTCTCTAATCACTAGCATTTTTAGAAACTTGCAAGTATCAGTTGCAAAATGAGTCATGGATACTTGAGGCCAATGCACAGGAAGCTATTATGCATGGGTCATCAGGAAAGGCATCGAAAACTGATGCTGGCATCCTGTTAATCCCACTAAAGTGCAGCAATGCAAAAATCCCTCCATTTGTCAAGGGCCCCGTTATAATCAGAAGCATAGCTCTTGTAAACACATAAATAGTGGTGGTGCCCCACAGAGTTAGCTGGTAGAGTCTCAGCGATCACCTTTCACTTCCTTCTTGATAGTGCCATCTCCAGGCTTCTTACCAAAGCCTCTAATGCAGTCCCAGGATTGCCAGCTGTGCTCCGTGGTGTAAGCAATGCATTAATGGTGTGAAAAATTTCAGCTCACAAGCCCTTCCTTGAGCAACTGTGGTGACAGTAACAGGCTGCTTTTGTCGCCACAGGGGCAGGTCTCCTGGCAGAACATACAATTCCTGAGAATTAGAGCAGCCTGGTTCACCTCAAATGCATGAAAATTGACATTCCATTCAGATTGCTGTGGTCACAAGCCTGAGTATCTGCCTGGAGCCCTGCTGTTTCAGGCAGTTGCTAAGGCCAGGAGAGCTGGGAGAGAGAGGGGAGACTGAACAGCATCTCAGCTACCCTGCAAAATCAAACCTGAAGGAGAGGTGAAAAACAACACACTGCTTTTTCTCTTCCTCTGATTGATAATGACAACAAATCATGATTTATGACTGGAATCCACAAAAGTTGCCCTTCTGGATGGTGAAATAAGAGACACGGAGTCATTTATGAAGTTCAAATGTGATACAAACGCTAGGTGGATGCTACTGTGGCTATCGTGGACCGGCTTCTGGCAGAAATGCAGGGTCTAGGCAGAGAGGAAGAGGAAAGAAGACTGTGTTTTGGAAAGAGACCAGAATGTACACGTAAACGCTGCTCTGTCTTGAATGTCATGTGTAAGCATGGCATTAGAGTCGAGGAAGTCACTCTTGTGATTTAAATTCAACATAAACTAGGCTACAATAACTTGCAGCACCCATCTCTCCCTGGGAGACATGCCTCCCACTGAAGTGGGTGTTTATTTCAGTATATTGACCCCTGCTCAGAACAGTGTCTAATTATCCTAATTTCCCCACACTACTATTGCTGTCTAGCCAGCCTTCTATTGATACCTTTTAATTGATGTTTATTGAACACCTACCATCTGCCAGGCACTGGTCTACACATAGCTACACCAGTAAATAAATGGGACCCAGCCCTCAACATCTAGTAGGATGAAAGAGACAAACCCATGCAAGTAAAAAGGTGTTCCAGGTCCCTAAAGTTACTGTACAGTTTATATTTGGGGTATGAAGGAGGAAAGGATCAGTTCCATCTGAGAGGGAATGGAATGGAGGCAGATCAGCAAAGTCTCCAAGCAAGTATCTATTTTGGTCCAGAGAGGGTTATGTCTTTGCAATGAACTTTGCATAATCTTGATCTGATCTATTATTTCTAGTCCTGAGGGCAATCTTATTTTCCTTATTTCCACATATGAACTGCACGTCTACTTTGCATCAAGTGCTGTACTAGGAAGTATGGATTTGGGAACTTATAATCTAGTCTGGAGGCAGGTATATCATTAATTGGGTCTAGAGAAGAGAATTGCATTCCAGGGAAGAAGAATTAGATGGCTTTCACATGTTATTGCCTTGGGATATGTGTGGAATTCTTTTCCTCAGGTCCCTGACTTCCCTTCCTTCTTCATGGCCCAGAGCCATTACTTGTTGTCCAAGTCATTACTGAGCACTAGGGATGATTGCACTTCCGAGTTGAATGAGGCACAGGATTCTTCTTGGCCCAAGAGAATTGAGCAGGGTGATGCGTGTGACAGACACTTAGAGTTATTTTTCTCTCTGGCTCAGCATTTGGTGCCATTGGAGTTGATGACTGTTCACTCAACCTGCGTTCCTAAGTAACCATGATCATCAGAGGTTCCTGGTAAAGGACGATACACATCTAGGGTTAGAAAGGAACTTTAAGCCCCTGAGACTTCGGGTTGTTAGGTACCCCAGCAAAACCCAGGGTGTTCTGGTGGTGCACCTTTTTGGGAAGGCTGCCACATTGCACATTCCTAAATAGGTTAAGCTTGCGATCCACATGTGTGCATCACTTCATACCTATATCTCTTTCATTTAAAAAGCCACGCCTTATTACATATTTAACTGGGTGGTTATCAAAGGAGAGGAACCATGCCTTTTCCTCTTTATTGCCATGTTCCTATTGCACAATGATTGACATACTGAAAATAAATACTGTTGAAAGAATAAAGGAACTGGGGATTGTTGCATGAAATCATATAGTTTTGAAGGAACTCAACCCTTGATATGAATAATATACTGCTTGAAGTGTCGGGAGCATGTCAGTGAATTTAAAACATCTCTCCTACCCCTCCATCCCCCAAGTACTATCCCTTGGTTTTAAACAAACTTTAGGTCAAAATGATCCCGATGCCAATAGGACATGTTATACTTCTCAAAGGAATTCAGTTTTGTGGGACCTATTATGTGGGAACAAAGGGTTTCCCTGAATTGACCTGGAATTTACTTCATTGCCTTCCCCTATGTTGGAGGAAGTACTGCTCCCAGTTGGGTATTGCGCTTGGGCCTCCAGTTTGAAAGTCTCTGATTGGACAGGTTCCCACAGACTCTGGACCACCACACATCTCTCAAAAATATGTCTTTGATGAAGGGGCTCCCCTCCCTGCACAAATACAACAATTAACTAAAGCAGGTAGAAGTGTGTCTTGGGAAGATAATGAGGTTTACCTCCGTGCCTGTATAATTTTGCCTGTGTGTGTCTGGAATTCTAGCTTGGATCTCATCCAGCTCACCCCAGGGAAAACATAGCAGGTATACTCCATAGTGCTTTAATGAAGCACCTGACTGTGTTAAGAAAACATCAAAGTTGCTTGAGCTTCAAAACAAGTTAAATTTTGGCAGCTGCAGTTTTGGGAGCTGTATGGGGAACTCTCTTTTAGGTGAACTAGTGACAGGAGACCAGGAAACACTGGTGTTGTGTGTCATATGTATCCCTGAGCCCTAGGTTTTAACATATCTTTTTTATATACAATCCCTTCCCTTAGTCTAGAACATAGGAGGCATAGGGGAGAGCCAGAAAGGCCTTCCACATTGGCTTAAAGTCAAGAGACTTTGTTCCTTGAGGAGGTTAGACAGGTTGGGATGTGATGCAACCAATGCCAAGTAGACCCTGCCAATCATGTCCACCTTCCTTTCACCTGTTCGTCTGCTGGCCTCAAGTTGCTCTGACAGTCTATTTTGCTTCAGGTATAAACTTATTTCCAGCTCTCCCTCTGAAGCCTGTTGAGCATTTATGCACAGAGGTACTGGCTGCATGGTTGAAGCAATGGTCCGTGCTCACTGCCACCTCTTTTTGTTACGCTTGTTTCCAGTACATTCATCTTGTTGCTAGTTTTTGTTTCCTTGACTGTGATTCCCCATGTTCTGCCACTGTATGCCCACTCATCCTTATTTTTCAGTGACAAGGACAGTTTCCCTTGGACAATTAGGGGCAAACAAATGTAAATAGCATGATTTATAGAGTGCCAAGGGAGAGGAAAAAAAAAAACCTCTATAACCTCCATAATGTTAATCTAGAAATGCACTCACACAGTCACAAAATTAAGAAGTTACATTGTCCATTTCAATGCTGTTTGCCTACAACTTGGACAACTCTACATTATGTTGAAGACATGATAGTAAATCCATTTGGGCACATCTGCAGTGGGTAGGCCCTGCTGGTGAAAGCATAATGCTAATGAGGGACATCAGCTCAGCCCTGTGTAGATCTGTGTGTTTCCATGTATCCTACGGTCATGGACAGAAGACTTCATCCTAGGCTTTATTGCTCAGAAAAAGCCAGGGTGGAGTGGATATAGGAAGAAGTAAATCAACAGGGGTCTATTAAGACAGTGCTCACAACTGTGCTTGAGAAATTCAAGCCATATGCCTACCGATATCCTTTGGTTATCTCTCTCTCTTTTTAAACAGTTTATTGTCAAGTTGGTTTTCATATAACACCCAGTGCTCTTCTCCACAAGGGCCCTCCTCCATCACCACCACCTCTTTTCCCCCCTCCCCCTTCCCCTTCAACCCTCAGTTCATTTTCTGTATTCAGTAGTCTCTCAGGTTTTGCGTCCCTCTCTCTCCCCAACTCTCTCTCCCTCTTCCCCTCCCCCTGGTCCTCCATTAGGTTTCTCCTGTTTTCCTGTTAGACCTATGAATGCAAACATATGGTATCTATTCCTCTCTGCCTGACTTATTTTGCTTAGCATGACACCCTCGAGGTCCATCCACTTTACTACAAATGGCCAGATTTCATTCTTTCTCATTGCCATGTAATACTCCATTGTATAT
>NC_043712.1:41928359-41965882 GCF_006229205.1 Suricata suricatta | reverse complement strand
ATGTGTATTGAGCGTCCTCTGTAAGCCAATGGAGAGCAAAGGAGCAGCATGTCTTACTTTTCTTTTTCCTCTCAGTCTTTAGAATGATGCTGGTTACCAAACACTCTACAAATGTATATTGAAATTTTTGAACTACTATATGGAGGAGGAAGACTAATACATGCTGGCAACCTGGCATGCTAGGCACTGATAATACAGAGATGAATGGAACCATCTCTGTTCTTAGGAGTCCATACTCAAGTCTTGCCTTATGGATTATGGATGCAGAGGATTATATGGAAAATTATTGTTGATGATAGGTGCTCTGAGGTCAATTTTGAAATTGTCCAGGTTCATAATTAATGACTTGAAAGAGGTTTGTAGAACTATTTTTGGCCATACTTTTGTGCATATTCTTAATCAGCTGGAAGGAAGGAGATTGTAAACCTCTAGCATGCATTTGGATATGGCGTGAAAAGCTGAAACATAAATCCCATGTTTTTCCTTCTCTTGGTTGATAGATAGCTTAGGTTGGGTCAGAACAAAAAAGTCATTGATTGAGCTGGCCTCTTAGAAAAACACTGATTCTCTGCACTGAGGTTGACTGCCAGGAGCATCTCACAAACATATCTGGGTCATATATGTAAACTAAGCTATTGTTCAATAGCTATCTTGTCTCTTGCCTTTCTAAAAACAGATATAACAGAAGGCATTCTGGAAGCTCTGAATAGTCCCTCCTTATGCTCCCCCCCCCCCCGCATCTGTACATTCCTTTCCCATAGAAGTTACCATTGAAGAACAATAATTTATTGCTGTGTCTTCTTTAGTTGGCTGTGAGCTACTTAAGGATCCAGACTGCTGTCTCTATGGGTGGCCCAGAATTACCCGTGGGGAAGCTCAGGGCCATGAGGCTAGGGGATGATGCTTCCATTGGGAGGAGTAAAGCAGTTAAAACCTCTGATTTCTACTTTCTCTTTTTGGTTTGCTCCAAGCTTAAAGGACATCTCTATTTTGATTACATCTTCTGTGCTACTAATTTGCTGTGACAGGCCCAAAAATCCTCTCCACCCCATTCTTAAAAAAATAAACAAATAAAAGCCAAACAGGAACCAAAGTGGGTCTTAGAAAAATTGTGCACAAAGGGAGGTTCATGCAGGGCCACCATTCACATAGAATATAATGTGACTGGTGTGCCCTGGAGCTGCTTCTGTGAACTTGCCTCCTCCATTCTCAGAGGTCACACCTGTGCAAAAGGGGCAGGTGTTTCTCTAGGAGGAGAGGGAATACAGGGATTTAGAACTATAGTCTTAGCCGTGTTTGCACTCTCTCTAGGAGGAGATGGAATACAGAAATTTAGAAGCACAGTCTTAGCCATGTTTGCACCTGCCTGTGATACCTTTGAGCAGTTACTGTGCCTCAGGGCTCTATAGTATGGACAGCTGACAGGAAGGACACAATTCTAGCCACACTTACCATCAGTTACGACCATGTATTAATTCCTTATTCATGTCAGTATCAGTTTCAGGCATCCAGCACATGGTAGATATTCAACAGATGGTAGCTAGGACTCACTGGATGTCTTGTGGTTCCTCCTACATAATTCCTTTTACAAAGTTAGGCACATTAAAAATCATAAACAAGATAAGAAAGGCATAAGAATATGTGCAGATATTTGCTGCTCACTTATGGACTGGGTTTGTTGCTTTTTGAACACTTCAAAAAGAGCATAAGCTTTAGAGTCCTTTTTATTTTTATTTTTGATTTTTTGAGAGAGAGAGAAAGAACATGTGGGCACTAGCAGGGAAGAGGTAGAGAGAGAATCTTAAGCAAACACCATGCCCAGCATGGAGCCTGACATGGGGCTTGATCTCATGACCCTGGGATCATGACTTGAGTTGAAATCAAGAGTTTGATGCTCAATTGACTGAGCCATCCAGGCTCCCCTTTAGAGTCATTTTTAAATTCTGGCTTTCCTATTCACTTCATATATGACTTTGTACAAGTTCTGAGCCACCTTTTTCTTATCTGAGTAATGAGGATAATATTAACTAGCATAAGTATTCAGTAGTTATTATTATGCTTGTTGTTATCTATCTTCAAAACCTGGATCTTTGTCCTCCTTTGTACTCAATATCTACTTATCCTTTCCCACTTCTTTTCCACAGGCTTTTTGTATGATCATGGCATGACACTAAATTTCTATTTTTATCCTAATATTCAGGATTGGTGTTGTCCAGCATGGTAGTTACAGACCAGAGGTTGATGTTTATTTATTTAAAATTTTTTTTAAACATTTATTTATTTCTGAGAGACAGAGCACGAGCAGGAGATGGGTAGAGAGAGAGAGGGAGACACAGAATGTGAAGCAAGTTCCAGGCTCTGAGCTGTCAGCACAGGGCCTGACATGGGGCTCAAACTCATGAACTGTGAGATCATGAGCCAAAGTTGGATGCTTAACCAACTGAGCCACCCAGGTGCCCCCAGAGGTAAATGTTTAAATTTAAGTTAGTTAAATCAAATTATAACTTTATTTTGTCCCTACCATATTGAACAGTACAGCTATGAAACATTTCAACACCACAGAAATTTCTGCAGGTCTATAATCCCCTGGATATTGTTTATTTCTCAATATCTGGACAGTCACATATTGAATCCCCGAGGAAACAAACTCTGAGGTGGAGATTTACATTCAGGAAATTGGGGAGTGGTTTTAGGAATAAATCTGGGAGTGATTGAAGGAAGTAAGATTAGGCAAAGGGAGAGGCTGAACTGTGAAACAGTCACTGAAGGGGCCTCAGTATATCTCAGGGGGAGCTCTGAACCTGGGATGACTCTTCAGAAATATTTGGAATTGTAGCAACATAGCCAGTTCCCTATACCCCTTCACCAACTGTCATTAAATGTTGGTTGTCCCACTGTCCTCTTGAAGAAGGGGCATAAGTTGGGGAAAGCAGTTCTCCTTCAATAAAGGAGAATCTGAGGAAAGGAACCCAGCTGTAAGCTGTCAGTTATCAATACTACTAGCAGCTGAGGAACACATGCCTCTGTCCTCACGGGGCGTGGGGAGGCACATCACAGTGTCCCCTGCATGGCCTTATTAGAGCTTTGATGTGCTTTCACCTCACAGCCTGTTGATGCTTGAGGATCCTGTCTCTGGGCCTCTGCCTCATCAACTCTTTTCTGCTTCTTTTCCTGTCCATTGCAACACAACTAATGGGCTATAAGTGAGAGAGTTTCTGAGACTCAAATTACTTGTCTTTCTAATGATGGTGCTCATTAAAGCTCAAAGCAAGTGCTGTTGGAGCCATGTATATGTTATCCCTATGGGTCTTTCCTTCTTACCTTTCATGTGAAGGGAAAATGTGGAGAGAATAGAACCAATTCTGCTGCTGGTAGGCTAGGTCTGGCATTGTCCTTCAGAGGTCCAGTGTGGAATGCTAATGACAAACAGTTGTCTCTGCATGATTTTGATTGTAAGTAATAGACACCAACTCAAATCTAAGCCAAAGGGAAATTTGTGAGAATGGTGCTAGGGTATTTCATAGAATCAAAGAGCAGCCCATTTGGAATGAAGTCCATACTCTTAGTCCAACTATCACATGTTTCCATGTGGAAAGACCTCTGTTAGTGTCGGACTCCTGGCTACTTTCTACCTTCTCACTCACTCTTGCTTAGGAAAGGGTAATTTACCTAATGAGTGAATTTGGAAGAATAAATTGGACATATTTGACTCAGCCTTTTCCTTCTTTTTGAGATTATTTGCTCATGCTTGCCTCTCAAAAATAAAAACATTAAAAAATTTTAAATTAAAAAAAAGAACTTAGATAGGGAAGAGGGGTCTTCATATTGGGTTGTATAAAACTTTAAAACATTTATTTTTTTCTCCACATTTACTTCAGTTCAGCTTTTTCTACCTTTTCATTCACCTGATAGAAGATGGCCACATTCACATCACTCATTTCTTTTTTTTTTTAAGATTTTATTTTTAAGTAATTTTCACACCCATCATGGAGCTCAAACTTACAACCCCCAGATCAAGAGCTGCATACTCCACTGACTGAGCCAGCCAGGCACCTCTCACATTATTCATTTCTAAAGTCACTTGTAGCAACTGACCAGTTACCTTTTTTTCTTTTTTCTAGTTGTCCTTCTCTCAAAAGAGTACCTGATTTTTAAAAAAAAAATTTAATTTATTTTTGAGAGACAGAGAGAGACAGTATGAGTAGGAGAGGGTCAGAGAGAGAGGGAGATACAGAATCTGAAGCAGGCTCCAGGCTCTGAGCTAGCTGTCAGCATAGAGCCCTATATGGGGCTTGAACCCACAAACCTTGAGATCATGACCTGAGCTGAATGAAGCTGGACGCTTAACTGACTGAGCCACCCAGGAGACCAAAGAGAGTACCTGACTGACTTAAATTTGAACAGATACACATATTTGATTGAAAAACCTGTGTAGCACTAGGGGAGGGTAAATTCACATATTATAGAAATGACCTTTCTGGGTGGGGAAGAAAGTGAGGTAGTTGTGAATGCCCAAAGTAGATTTTTATACAACCATGGCAGGGATTAGGTATTTTGGACCAATTAATTGCTTTCATTTAGTTGATCAAAAGATGGCTGTTAAATCTATTCTGTCCTCATGTTTCTGTTGCTATGAATCTATACTTCTTTTTAAACTGAACTTTCAACTCAGCTATTTAAATGCCTACTTGATTTAGCCCATTTGATGAAATTATCAGGATCATTTGATTAAATATTGTCTTTAATCCATCTTCCCCGAAGGTCACTTACTATTGAAAGCTTTGCTGGAAAATTCTGTGTAGAAAGGAAAAGGAAAAGATATATTGTAGGACATAGTTTAGGTCAACAGGTCATACACTGCCATCCAGGAAGATTTTCTCATATTTAGAATCACCTATCAGCAAGTTTATACACATGGTAGCTTTCGCTGGCATTTCAGACCATTCAGATAGTCTCTTACTTGGATTGTGATGCTCTGTAATAAAATGTATGGTCAAGCCAGAGCGTTTAGTTCAAAATAACTCATATTTTCTGGAAACCCAGAACCGGCCCAAAGTTGGTTCCTTTACTAATTATTAAGGTCACCTGACCCGCATCACACAAAAGGCAGGATATTGATGATGAGCCACCCTGCTGAGAAATTAATCTTTAATCAACATGTGTATATGTGTCTTTTAGACACATTGATATTTCATGGCTTCTTTTATTGTAGAACTGAGGGGCATGTTACATGTCAAGATGAAATCAATGTGAAATTGATGGCTGAGACGAATTTGGTCTTAAGGGCTTTGTAATGGTGTAACAATCAAGTTATTCTTACCCTTGCCTTCTGAACTATTTTATTTGCAGTAGCAAATTCCCCACATAAAATTCCGTATATTATTTCAACTCCTGTTTTTCAAGCAATCTTAACTTTGTTGTTATATTTATTGTTCTTTTTGTTGTAACATGAATGTATGCTTATTTTATAAAGCTGGAAAACAGAAAATAAGAAAGATGAAAAATTATTTATAATCCTATCACTACCTGTTTATTTAGGCTTTTCAAAATCAAAATTGAGTTTATTTTGTATCTATAATTTTGTTTCTGGTTTTTTCTTAAAAAAATTTTTTTTAATGTTTTTATTTATTTTTGAGAGAGAGAGAGAGAGAGACAGCACGAGCAGGGTAGGGTCAGAGAGAGAGGGAGACACAGAATCCGAAGCAGTCTCCAGGCTCTGAGCTAGCGGTCAGCACAGAGCCTGACGCCAGGCTTAAACCCACGAACTGTGAGATCATGACCTGAGCTGAAGCCGGACACTTAACCGACTGAGCCCCCCAGGTGCCCCATTTCTGCTTTTTTTCTAACCACTAATTTTAGCAGGTATTAATTGTGTTGTTATAATTGTCCTTTAACATAATTTTTAATGACTGCTTAACCGTTCTTCTTTTGCTGGGTATTTCATTTGGTTTCAGTTTTTTATATTTATAAAAGATTACATAATTTATAGAATTGGAATGATGATACTATAGTTTATGTATTGGATGTTAAAATTGTGTATATAATATAGTACATATGTATTATATGTATGTTATATACATATATATATACAATTTTTTCCCTCAGATTAGTTCCCAGAAGTGGAATTATAGGGTGAGTTTTTCTCTTTAATTTTTGCTTCTTTCTGATTCAGATCCCAAAAGATTTGCTGGATGCTTGAGAAAAATTCACTCTCTTGGTCTGAGATTCTTCTGAACAAATAAAAGCATGTTCTCTTCATTTCAGTGAAGATGATTAAGTCCTTTTTTGCCTTAGACTGCTTTGAGATGCTTTCATTCTCCCTATCCCGACACCCAACACACACAAAAACGCACACTATTCAATCATGGAAAATGGAAAGTTGCTGCTTATCTTGTCTTGGCTGAGAAAGAAATCTCCTGTCAATTTTGAACAATACAGTTGAAAGTGAAAAAAAGTTCTAAGTGATTTTAAGATGTTTCTTTTTTCTTTTTCTTTTCCTTTTTCCTTAGGCAAGCCACACACATTTGCTACTGCAATCAGCAACCTCAATGTTGTTGATTTATCCTGTAGTGTCATAAACACATGGTGGGCCCTCCCTCATGGGACGGCAGAAAGTGCACTGGATTTGAAGTCAGAACATCTGGCGTGGGGCCTGGCACTCTGCCCCCTCTGTGTCTTATTTCACATCGGGTGAGGTCCTTTATTTGGAATCCATGGCCTCAGTCAATCCTTGTGGTGACCCCCAGAGCTAGCTGTCACCACTCCTGTTATTTAGGCGGGAAGCCAGGGTTTTGCAGGTGAAAACAATGACACATGACTGCTGAATGGGAGACATTAGGAAGCTCAGCACTCCTGATCCCAGCATTTGTTTTTCTCATTGTCCCGTGGTGTTTTTATTACCCATGTTTCATTGGACAAATAACTTACTCTCCGAGTCTTACTCAGTCCCTTTTAGATGGTAGATATTTCCATCTACTCCACAGGGCTTTTGTGAAGATCAGATGAGATCATTGAAATTGAATGTGCTGGTAAAAGTGAAATGTAAGTGTTAGGAATAAGGAGTATGCTAATGAGAAAGGTGAGTAGTACAACATTTTTGATTGCTGCAAAGTTTAAGATTATTTTAGTTCCTATTTTACCAGTTTTTATTTTATCTGTTTTCCTTCTTAAAAAAGAAAATGTGATGCAGAAGTGTTTAATAATGAAGCGTTATGGTACTGGACTTCAGCAAAGCAAGAAGTTTGAGTTCTTTTGACACTAAGTTTTTCAACCTCATCACACCTGACGTTTTGGGTTGGGTAATGCTTGGTTGTGGGGACCCGGCCTGTATGATGCAGGATGTTTATCAGCATTTCTGCCCTCTACTCACTGGATGCCAGTGACACACCCCTCCCAGTTGTGACAATGAGACATATCTTTAAATATTGCCAAATGTCACCTTGGGGCCGGGGGTATGTATAAAATTACTCCTATTTGAGAACTACTGTTTTAACAGACTGTCTGTCTTACAAGGTGCAAATTTTATTCACCATGATCTTGTTGTGTTCTGATTTCTTATTATGTCAAAAGTATAATGTAAGAAAATTAATTCCACAAAGGAAACTATCTTCAGCATTTATTTGTTGCCTTGGTCTATTCAAATTTTACAACCTTGTTACTAGATCAACATTATTGTTTTCCCGACTGCCCAAACAATTTTCACTGGCTGCCAATACCAAGATCTTCACACAAGATTTTAAAAAACAAGAAACAAAGAAAAAATAAAACCCCACACTATTACAATCAGAAGCCCGTTCTGGGGGATAACAGCTCCTGTAAAATTTCCCACTTTTATTACAATTTTGGTCTCAGGAATGGATTTGTGTTGTGCCATTTTCAGTTCTCGTTACCGTCATTGTCATAACAGGGAATGAGCCAAATTGCAATGTGCCTCGGATAGCCTGTCACCTGCAATAGTGCGGGGCTCTGCTCTGACCTTCTGTTATTCCAGAGCGCCGAGGAGGCACAGTCACTGACCAGAGAAGATGAAGCACTCTGGAGAGATCAAAGGCCACTGAGACCGGAGTGGCTGTACAATTTAGCACTGGGGTTCTGTTGAGCAGTCTAAATTGCAGCTAGTCCTTCTGTCCAAAGAGCAATATGGCACGCCGTTATGTGACATCACTCAGTTTAGCAAAAGGCAGTTCTCATCAAAGGAAAGAGGGAACTAGGATGAGATCAAGCATTTCTTAACACCTACTATGTGCCCCTCGCCTAAGAAATTTATGTGTTTGTTCACATAATCTTCACAGGAAACATATGAGGTAAGTATCATTATAGCTGGTATTTTACTTCCAGAAGTAAAGGAATTTTCCTAAGATCAGGTAGGGCTGAGAGATCAAATCATGGTGTGAAAAGTCTCTGGTTTTACTAAATCTGTACACTTCTAGCCCTTATATTTACATATGAACTAATAATCTAGTAATAGGGTGTTATGAAATTGACTCAGATATCTAAAACTTAATCCATTATTTTGGAAAGTGGCTTGCTAACTTTGAGGAGCATGGAGGGAGGCCCCTTGCACCTCCAGACTAGTCACCGAGCAGAAAAAGAACACTGGGGAATCGTGGTAGTAATTAAGGACTTTTCCTCTTAAAATGGTAGCGTTTCTTTGAAAAGCAAAGACGTCTTGAAGAGTTGAGGTGTCTGTGATGTTACCACATAAGTCAGTTGGCTCTTTGTTCTTCATAAAGCAAGGTTTATTTATTTTAAATTACTTGATCTAATAGTTATGAAACTTTGTTAGGTGAAGGGGACTGAGCTAGGTGCTAGGAATAGGTATAAAACATAGCCCCTGCCCTTAAGGTGGCTTACGCTTTTGTGGAGGATGTAAGAAATGTTATTAATTTCTATAAAACATAGATCATGAAAGAGGTTAAGAAACGTTCAAATGAGGAGCACCTGGGTGTCTCAGTTGGTTTAGCGCCTGACTTTGGCTCAGGTTCTTACAGTTCATGAGTTTGAGCCCCATTATTGGGCTCTCTGTTACCAGCACAGAGCCTGCTTCAGATCCTCTGTCCACCTTTCTCTCTGCCCCTCTTCCGCTTGCACTCTCCATCTCTCACAAATAAACATTTTTTTTAAAACTTAAAAAAATAAATGTTTAAATGAAAGAAGTGGCATAGCTCAGAGAAAAGACATACACTCTTCAACAACATGGAGATCACAGCCCAGATTGTCAGAAAAGCAGCTGCTGAACAGGGAGGAGCAGACTTGTAAGATAACCTTTAGGCCAAGGTGAAGGTCACTGATGAGTATCTGTTGATGACTCATCTCACCTTTCCAGCTTCTCACCCCTGAGCTGAACGTTAGCTTTCTTTCTCTAGTCACTGTGGACTTCCTCACTGCCTACAAACAAGCAGGTGTATTTGCATATTTACACAAGCTGCCGTTTCCTCCCCTGGCCACCTTCCTCTCTGCTCATCTAAATCCAATCCTTAAATCATTTTTGGCTTCATTGCTAACCACACATCTTCTTCTTGTGACTCCTCTCATCCCACTTCTGCTGAAGGGATTGTCTTAGCCTCGTGAACCATGGGATCCTCTCTCTGGCAGGTAATTGAAACAGAGGTTATGTCGGGCCAAAGGGAAGGCTGTTGAGCCAAGCAGATTCTGTCAATAACCTGAACCAAGTGACACAGAGCCTCTGCAGTGGTGGTAGCGATGGATCTGGTCTGGGAGACCGACAGCCACGTTGGACTGAGGGGGAGAGCACAGCTGAGAACAGGAAGAGGAGGCTGAGAGAAGCAGAGACAAGAGAGGAACTGCAGTCTCTGGGAAAACTACTGAGGCTGCTGACTGTCCAGGTGTACTTGTGGCTCACGGGTGACTCACTTGTTCTGATTTTCCTACTTTAGATGCCAAGAGATTTATAACCTAATGCCAATGGACTTGAGCTCATTAGAATGGGTTTCTTACCCTTTCAACCCAGTGGGCTTGGCCTGACACATCTGGCTACACTGATCTTCTTCTTTTCTGACTTCCCATTCACTTACGTTGGGCTTTTCATTTCCTAAATCCATCAGATGCTACTTAGCATTTTTATTTGGTTGCTGCTGCAGTGTGTGCCCAGTTTCAAGGACAGTAAGCTCTTTAAGTGTGCAAGTAATACCTCATACTTGGGAGGCAGCACAACCTTGTGGTTTAGAGCATGGACCTTGGAGATAAACTGCCTGGCTTCAAATGCCAGCGTTGCCACTGTTCAGCCAGAGAAGGCTGGAGCATGTGCCACTGACATACAGCCCCCAAGTTTGCGGAGGCTTACCACAGCCACGGTGTGTTTTTGTGCTTCTGCGAGATGTTCCACCCAGGCTGGCAGAAGGCCTGTAACCATCACAGTCACTCAAAAACCCAGGCTCCATCCCAATGCCTATGTCAGTGATAATCAAGCCAGAGCAAAGAGAACATGGTGGATCGAACAGTGTCTGTTAGCAATTTTACCTAAGTTCAATTCTATCATGGGCCTCTGAGGAGAACTGAAATATTTATGAAAGCTCTTAAGACTTCCATAATTTCTTGCTATCAGTATAACTTGGGGTATGTTGCTTTATGTCTTTGTGCATCTGTTTTATTTCTTTTTTTTTAAATTAATTTATTTATTTTGAGACAGAGAGAGCGAGCGAGCACAAGTCGGGGAGGGAAAGAGAGAAGAAGAGACAGAATTCCATGCAGGCTCCACACTATCAGCAGAGCCCAAAGTGGGGCTTGAACTCATGAAGTATGAGATCATGACCTGAGCCGAGATCAGGAGTGAGATGCTTAACTGACTGTGTCATCCAGGCACCCTCATCAGTTTTCTTTTCTTTGAAATAAAGAGAATACTAGTCCTTCCCTGTGGTGAGGAGAGATTAACTGGCATGATGTATGTGAAGTGCTTGAGACAGCGTCCAGCTCATTGTGAAGGCCATGGAGGGTTCGCTGGCGCTTCTTGTAAATACTTGAAGTCTAAGCTACTTGCTTGATTCTTTCACTTATTCACCTCCCTACCTGTGAATCAAAACGACTACAGATACCAGAGTTGGCATGCATCACGAATGACATCTTGATAGAATTACTTACTGATCTTCTTTCATCTCTTATTCATGTAGGGACAGAAATTTCAACTAGTGGTTGTTTGTGCTGTTCTCTTCCCTTATAGCTCAGCTTTCTTCTGAAAAATCAATTGTACTACAAATGCAAGGCCATCGCTTTTTTATAGCCCCACTAAACCCACCTTCTGCATAAAATGGCATTCTAAATAACTGTCACTAATCCAAAAAAAAGGAATACACACCTATTTATTAGCTATTCATGGTGTCCATTATTGCCTCTAGAAAATAAACTTAATTACAAGACCCACACTGAGTATCTGCTGAAGATTGGCTTAAAAATTTTTATTCTTGTTGTCTGGGTAGACTGCCCTGAATAGCTTATCACATCCCTAACACTACTGGGAAGGAGTCATCTATTTGCTCAAATTGCTATGCTCAGCATCGCTTCAGGGGAAAAGCGTAGGGTTACCAACTGTAGAGGGCTGACATTACTTTCAGAGTTTATATCAGAAAGTGTTCTTCTCAAACTGAGCACTGGTTAGGAAAAAGAAAAGAAACTTTTTTTTTAAAGAAAAGCTGCCTAGAATAAAAAATGGCCTCAATTCTAACAGAAGAAATGTGGTTTGGCATCAATAAAGGAGTAGATAAGATGCAGTGTAACCAGAAAAATGCTGCTTCCAGCCTCATCCTGTGATCAGAGTGTGTTCTTTGGAATAGTTCATTGCTCTGGTATTTGCTTTAGCACACCTGCCAGGGGGCCTCAGTGACTCTTTCTCTCTGTGAAGGATGGTAACTAGCACTTTGATCCATCAGGAGCGTGTGTATTTACATGGTGTCTCCAGCTTTGTCTCTCTACACGCACAGTCTCCCTCCTGTTTAGGGCCCTACCATGCCCAAGGGAAGCCGGTGCTTCATGTTGTGGTTTGTGGCCTCCTGCCCTGTCCTGAACTCAACCTTAACCCCATTTAGCTGGCAGTTTCTACATGTGCTCTAACTCCTTGGGGATGTCGTGGCTCCTCTTTCTCTACTTGTGTTTCAGTCATCTTTTTTATTAAATTTTTAATGCATATTTTTTCATAAAGAGACACTAAGTGTGAGTGAGGGAAGGGCAGAGAGAGAGGGAGACGCAGAATCCAATGCAGGGCTGGAAACCATGAACCATGAGTTCATGACCTGAGTTGACGTTGGGTGCTTAAACTGACTGAGCCGCCCAGATGCCCCTGGTTCAGTCATCTTTTGTAAACTTTCCCCTCCCGCCATTTCTTGCGGTATCTACTGGTCTTGTTTGGATCTCATATTTTGCTTGAGCGTCATTCAGCACACTGGGCTGGGTGTTATTTTGTTCTGTTTCTCTTTTTTTTCCTAATGTTTTATTTATTTTTGAAAGAGAGAGACAGCATGAATAGGGGGAGGATTGGAGAGAGAGGGACATACAGAATCCGAAGCAGGCTCCAGGCCCTGAGCTGTCAGCACAGAGCCCACGTGGGGCTCGAACCCACAAACCCCAAGATCATGACCTGAGCCGAAGCCAGTCACTCAACCGACTGAGCCACCCAGGCACTCCAATTTTGTTCTGTTTCTTGAGGGATGAAAATAAGGTAAGACTAGACCAAAGAAGGTATAGGTGTCTCAGAGAAGCTATTATTGGTGACACTCCCCTGAATCCTGTATCAATGTGGTGGATCTGGGCTGGAAGATAGGACTAACCAGTTGGCAAGTTACTCATCAACTGAGGTTTGACAGTGTGCCAGCCTTGATGCTACCTGATTTATATACAGCAGGTTGGGTTAACGACCCAGTGAGCCCAGTGAATTGGTTACCATTATTATCCCTATTTTACAGATGTGAAAAAAGAAAACCTGGAGAAGCTTAGGGACTTGCCAAAGTCATATAGATATGAATGCAGAAAGTCTGATTTTGCAGCCTCCTATAGACTGAAAGTTTGTATCCCCCACAAAATTCCTATGTTGAAACCTAACCCCCTATGTGAGGGTATTAGGAGGTGGAGCCTTGGGACCGTGATTAGGTTGGGAGGGCGGAGCCTTCATGAGTGGGAATAGTGCCCTTATAAAAAGAGATCCTGGAGAGCTCCCTTGGCCTATCTGCCAAATGGGGATACAGCAAGAAAGATGGCTTCCTGTGAACCAGGAAGGGGTTCTTACCAGACACCGAATATGCAGGCACCTGGTCTTGGACTCCCCAACTCACAATGGGCGGAGGAAAGAAAGGAACACAGTCACACTGAAGAACTTAAAGGAAGCCCTCCTCTTTCCTCTTGGCCTGCAGCCCCTTGGTAATATTGCAGACTAGAGAGGTTCTTGTGGTTTGGAGAAAATTAGAACAGATCTTAAACACAGTCAATTAATTGATGCAAATCACTTTCCTTCCAGTAAGATTTAGGTAATGGCGTATCTTAAATGACAAACCCTGCTATTTGTCATTTCCACTAAGGAAAACCCTCAGCTGCTTTCCACCAGTAAATTCCGAAGAGAGGCTGATAGGTTTCCCTCATTTAAATATAGCATAGATGCATTTTTAAGGACCTATTCCTTCTGAAGGGAGTGGAATTGACAGATCTGGACCTTGAATGCTCATTTGATATACCGATGCTCTACGGAGCTTGGCAAGGCAGTTTTTCAACCCACCCTGGAGCATTTTCTGTTTCATTCCTCGGTTCTATTTTAAACTCTTACTTTGCATACTACCTGCATCCAGGGCCAGCGATTATCTTCCCCAGAGAAAAGTAAGATTATTTTTCTTCTGGAAAGTTGTGAGATCCTTCTCCCTTCCCAAACCCATATCCAGACCTAAACAATATCCCCATCTTGCCTGAAATATATATACATCTTTGCTTTCTACTCATCTTCCTTGTTCCAACCATTGGGTCAACCTTCTCTTTATCCCAAATCCCTTTGGTGAATGAAGCTTTGCCAATGGTTAGGCTGGGGCCAGAGGTCTCTCCATTAAGGTCAGAGTTTCACTTGTAAGTTTACCTTTTGAAGCAATATCTTCACTTTCAGGAAGTGGGACCACTCAGCTTCCACCTCCCTTGCAATATCTCTTTACTTTCATCCTTCCCAATTTCTGTTCTGTCCTTTTAATTGCCTTTTTCTTTCCCTTCTCACTTTCCTATGACCCCCAATCTCATTCACAAGAGGAAGAGGTAAGAAAAACCTATGTTTCCCATTGCTCTCTGTGCCCAGAGAGAACTCATAGACAAGGCACTGTGCCAAAGATTTATTCCACAGATGTTTATCTGATCTCTCCATGGACCTGAAACTGAAAACTGGGAGGCATATGAGATGTGCTGGGTTAAAACCTCAGTGATTTTTAAAATTGAAGCATTTCTCAAATTAAATATGCTAATATAAATTGTGAATTGTGAAGACAAGAGAAAACAAATATAAATTTCTCAAACATATATGATTGCATCTCTCTCTTTTTTGTTGCAGTGGAGCATCTTATAGAGTTCTGTGCAACCCATTTTGGGAAGCACCATTTTAGGATATTTCACTTGTCATGTTCCACATGCTCCTTGGCGTTCTATATTCTTGATATTTTAAAATTAAATCTCCTTGCTTTGGGATCAACAGTGGATCCTTTTTTTTTTTTTTTTTAACAAACAGAGAGAGAGCTCAAGTGGGGTTAAGGGACAGAGGGGGAGGGAGAAAGGGAGAAAGAGAGAGACAGAGAGTGAGAGAGAGAGACAGAGAGAGAGAGAGAGAGAGGGAGAGAATCCCAAGTAAGCTCTATGCTTAGAGCCAAACATGGTGCTTGATCCCCTGACCCTGGGATCATGACCTGAGCTGAAATCAAGAATCAGATGCTCAACTGACTGAGCCACCCAAGTGCCTCAAACAGTGGATATTTTAATCGCCAAAAAGACGTGAACATACAAAAGGACAGAAAGCATAGCCTAAGCAGCACAGTTTCTTGAAAATTATTAATTAAAATTTTTTCTTAATGTTTATTTTTGAGAGAGACAGAGTATGAGTGGGGGAGGGGCTGAGAGAGAGGGAGACACAGAATCCGAAGCAGGCTCCAGGCTCTGAGTTATCAGCACAGAGCCCTATGTGGAGCTCAAACTCACGAACCAGTGAGATCATGACCTGAGTCAAAGTCAGCCACCCAACTGACCTAGCCACCCAGGCGCCCTTCTTGAAAATTATTAAACTCAGTGTTATATATTACTGATGTAATAAATGAGATATACTCAGTGGGAATATGTACATGAAAAAGATTTTACTTCCTTGACTTTAAAATCATTATTTTAAAAAGGCAAGAGCAGGGGCGCCTGGGTGGCTCAGTTGGTTAAGCCTCCGACTTCAGCTCAGGTCAGGTCTCACGTTCGTGGGTTCGAGCCCGTGTGTCAGGCTCTGTGCTGACAGCTCAGAGCTTGGAGCCTGCTTTGTGTTCTGTGCCTCCTTCTCTCTCTGCCCCTCCCCCTCTCATGCTCTGTCTCTCTCTGTATCAAAAATAAATAAAACATTAAAAAATGTATTGAAAAAAAAGGCAAGAGCAGTGCTGAATTGCCCACCTCTAAATATGTTTTGTGTTCACTCTGTAGCTTTCCAGGAACTTTCATTTAGAAAATTGTGTCGTGTGTGGTAATTAAGACTGCATATACAATATATGTTTTATAATGTACTATTATTAACATTAATAATAATATTTATATCATCTACATCTTATTTATACTTATTTATAATGATAATAATAAATAATTGTATATTTTATGACCAGCCAGGCCAGTCAAAATGACAAGGTCAGTCTCACATCCAATTCAACCTTCTCCCCTCTCTCCAGCAGGCTTGAATGGTAGCTTGGGGACTTAAAATGGAGCATATGGTGTGATATTCTTCCATACTATCTCTTGGTTTTTTTTAAATTTCTCTTGTGAACCTTTCTATATCTTATAGATTTAGAGGAAAAAGAAAGACTCAAGAAAAAAGAGACAAAGGTCTTTTGTTTTGTCCTTAGTGCTGCTTGCATGTTTCTTGTAGCTACTGTATTTTCCATGATAGGTATCTAAATGCTGGCTTTTTGTCTGGTGCATTGACGGATTCTTTGGAGCCTGTAGTGGATCCCCAATGCTGCGTCCAGTAAGGGCAAAGCACTCTAGCTAATTTCTATCTTTTCCTATGCTCATGCTGCTGGTAATGAACCCAAAATCTTGTACCGCTGGCCAAGGTACCTTCATGATGGCCTATTTATCTTCCAAGGCATCCATGTGGTTCTCAAGAAATTCATGCATCCTTGCTGGGCAGTCTCCGCCTTGCTGCTCTAGCTAGAATCCTACTTTTATAATTCTCCAGATGAGAGGCAGATCCAGTGTCTGTGGTTGTGTATGTGAAATTTCAATGACACATCGAACTTGGGAGAGTTCCTTTATCCTTCATTTGGGAGCCTGCCCTGGTCTAAGACTACAAGTGCCTGCAGCTCAGCAAGCATCTAGGCAAGGTGAGGGATGCCAGCCTCCCTTCCTATGGGACATCACTCTATGAACACTCTTTCGGACCCTTCTCAATTTGTGAGGGGGAAACAGCCATTGATTGAGCTCATCACCTCAGAAAAATCTCCTGCCAACTCTCTTTTATCGTCTTTTGGAACTCCTGGTTTTCCCTTATTGAGGCTATTAGGTCAGTTATGGGGAGTAATGATCATCAAGCTAGTTCTGGTTTTCTTGGCATGGATGAAACTAGCATTCTTTTTTAGTGTTACTAACCATGCATCGAATAACAGAAGACAACAGGAAAAGATTCATTTAACATCCTGTAGCACATGGAAATTAATTTCTAAATACAAATATTCTTCATAATATTTTGTTTTGTTGGTAGTATATAAGTTTTAAAATGATTTCCATTGTTTGAAAAATCTTCTGATTTTAGAGTAATACTGATAGGAATACCTAACTTCATTCATACATTATTTTCTTGTATTCTGTTCCCAGGAATGGCACATCTAGGTGAAAGAGTATTTCCAACTGACCAACTCTTGCAACTTTATGGCTGAAACCTGTCATTAACTACTAAGTGTTTAGGAGTGAGTTTATGAAAGTTCTGGATAATGCCAAAGCACATATGCACAGGAGTTCAAATAGTAAGAACTTAGTGGATTTTATATTTATTTTCAGTTATTAGACAATTCTCGGCTAATCATTTTTTATTTTAGGTGTTTAAAGCTGTATCTCCTTACCAATTCTGTGACCCAGCTGGGCTGGTTTCCCATACTTTCATTCTCTCTCTGTTTCTCTCTGGTCTCTTTGTGGTTTGCTTAGTCACAAGTCTCCAATAGTGCCATTTCCTGCTGGGTTCTCCAGCTGTGAGACAGTCCCTCAAGACCCCTCCCCTTCTCCAGCTGTCTCCACGGGCAACATCAAACTGCTGATTTTAACACATTTGGTTAGCATTTAACAGGGGCCAGGGACTCCTGTTAACTTCTAAAATATGTTTATGATGCAGAGACACATTTTGCTCCTAATTAAGCCTTTCACTAAAGGGAAGAACAAAGGGTTGTAGAGGTTTGAGATTCTAAACAGCCACCATCCCAGAAAAGGGCAAAAACCAGTCAGATAAGTAATACAAGAGTTCAAAGGGACCCGAAGCTCACAACCATGTTTCTCATGAGTTGGGGGCTAACATTATCTTGCCTTCGCTCAGGCTGGGCCCAGCTACTGGGAATGTGGCAGACATACTTGTTAGGCTCAGGAACCCCTGAAGTGGGGACCCCACAAGAAACCCCTTTTCTGAAGGTACCAATTTTTATGTGTTCTAGTATCCTGGAGGTATGTTGTCCTTTTTGAAACATTTACAACATTCAATGGCAAGAAAGAGACCCTTTGTTAGCTCCAATGAAGGAGGAAAATTGAGATGAAGCTGGGAGAAGCAGGAAGCACCCAGTCAGCAAGATAGCAAGGAGAATTTATATTACATGACAGTCTGTGAACATGTTTGCTTTAAGACAGACACAGTGCTGCTATAAGCAAGGCAAGATGTAAATGATTTTTTAAAAACACGTGTTGGCCTGGATTTAGACTCAAGGTGGTGCCCCATGTATCCTGGTATTCATTAGAAGTATTCTGAATGAACGGGCAAGCCTCTAGCCTAAAGTTTGGTACAGAGTAAGCTCTCAACACATTTTTTGCTGACTTTCTTACTTGCCATTTTGTATCATTCCTAACTTGGTGTACCAGGGGGGTAATAATGTACATGGGCATAGAAAAGATTTTGCATTGTAACATCTTGATTGCAACACCATCTAAAGCAATATTGAAGGAATATCCATAGCATTCCATTTTCCCCCGTAAACCAGTTCATCCCTGATCATAACATGTCCAAAGAAATCCAAGAACTGTGACAGTGTCCCGTACAATCCAGCTCACATTCCCTCAGCTCCATAGCCTCTCCACCTCTCCTCAAGTGGGTCAGTTCATGTCCTCCTGGAAGTGGGTGTAGGAACCAAGTTATAAGTGTGAGAGGCTTATTATGAGAAATACCTGTGAAAGAAGGGGGCAGACATAGTCAAGAAAAGCTTCACACTTGGCAACAGTTTTGGCATCTGTCAAAAAGGGGGGAAAAGAAGGGGGTTTGGTAGGAGGGGCCTCACACTATATAGGATAGCCCTACAAAAGCCTTGACTAGGCCAGTAGGGAGGCCCAAAGGCACGAAAAAGGGAGTCCTGCTTTCCGCAGAATGGCCTGTCTCTAGTACTTCTCCCTTTCTAGGTCTGGCTGGGAGTTACCTCAGATGATGGTGGCCTTGGTGTGAAAACTGCAGTGGGTCACCAAGGGGAGGCAGCTAGAGGTTTTCAGCTAATCAGAACATTTGATTTAGCGGGGAGGTCTGAGCAGTGCTCTCCCCATGCTGCCATACCATAACTCCGTCAGCCCTTTACCACCAAATGTGAGACACTCTGCTAGAATCAGCTTTCTGCTGCCCCCAGAAAGACCATCAGATCTAATCTCATTATGCCTCAAATTTGCCTCATGTATTATCAAAAGTCCAAGTCTCTTAGAACATCCATTACTGTCCAAAATGTAACACCCATATAGTGTTCCAAATCTTGTAATAGGACTATCTCATACTACTTCAAATCCATCCACACCCTCCACCTCCTTTTTTGAACATTCAGAGTGTTAGGTATTAAACGTCCCATATCTGCAACTCTTCCAAGAATGTCCAATGTCCTTTTCACTTTGTTGTTCTAACTGAACCTGACTCATCTCAAGGACACTGCTTCCTTCTCACGGGGTGCTGGTGGTGAGGATGATGATGATGATGATGATGATGATGATGATGATCTCATATGAATAGATTGTGGGTTTGGAGGGGAGTAGAGTGTACCTAACCACTTACTCCTTATTTCTTCTGACACATTTCTCCTTCTTCCTTTTTCCAAAAAACACCTCCTTGAAAGAACTCATCAGAAAATACCCCTCACTCACCTTCCTTCTCATTTGAAGACTCCTGTCTTCATTTCTCAATCTCTTGGTCACTCTTTTCTTTCATTGAGGAATTAACACTATTTTCCTCTTCACCATCACTTCTTTTATTATCGTTTGGAAGTTTACCTTCATTTAGCTCATCTATCCAATACTCAGACTGCTCAGCGGGCTGAGCTCCTGCTGCTAGCTGAGGCCAGCCTCCTCACCCAGCGCCCGCTCCTCCCTCCATCTACTCATGAGAATGGCTCTTGCAATGATCTCCTCTATTCTGAATTCAAAATGTGCCCACTTACCACTTGGAGGTTTCCTTTTTGCTGTCATATTTCTTATCTTAATTACATAAGTAGTTATATTAAAATAAATATTATTCATCCTAAAGTCAAGTCCCTGTCTTGACTCACATTTTCCACAGCATTACCCTGTTTCTCTGCTTCCACTGCCCCATTAAAGTAAAATGCTACATTTACGTCTTTATGTTCTTACTTCTATGTATCTTTGTAGCCACTCCAGTCAGGCCTTCATCTCATCCACTTTATTAATAACTAATACAGCTTTTTCTGAGGTTACTAAGGACCTCCATGTTGCCAGACTCCATGATGACTTCTCTCGCCTCATCTTGTTGATCTCCCGCAAAAAAAAAAAAAATAACGTAGCTGACTACCCCCTTTCCTTTGCAATGTTTCCTTCACTTAGGTGCAGACTCATCATGCTTTTTGGCTCTTTATGCTCATTCATCTTTGCTGGCACCTTCTGCAGTTTTTTCCAGATTTATTCAGATATAATTGACAAACAATAGTGGGTAAGTTTAAGGTGTACAACATGGTTATATATATATATATATATATATATATATATGCATATGCATATATATAACATTTATGATCTACTGTTTTAGCAAATTTCAAATATATAATACAGTATTGTTAACTTATAGTCACTTTGCTGTATGTTAATCTCCAGAACATATTCATCTTATAACTGAAGATTTTTGTTGTTTCACAAACCTCTCCCCATTTCTTTCACCATGCACCACCCTCCCCCTGAAACCACCCAATCTACTGTCTCTGTGAGTTTGACTTTTTTAGACTCTACATATAAATGAGCTCATGCAGTGTTTGTCTTTCTTTGCCTAACTTATTTCACTAGCACAGTGCCCTCATGTTCCACCCATGTTGTTGCAAATGGCAGGATTTCCTTGTCTTCTATGACTGAATAGTATTCTAGTATATTTATATCCTCCTTCCTTGTGTTGGTCTTTAAATGTTAGCATGCCCTGGAGATCAGTTCTTGGGCCTGTGTCTCTGTTCACATGGACTCCCTAGATGATCTCATCCAGACTGTCCATTGACCTCTGCAGTCTTACACACACCTGTCTAAGAACAACTCCACAAGATGCATTTGAAACTTATCATAAGCAAACAGCATTTTTGCTGTTCTTCCATCTAATGTGTGCACATGCACATGTGTGTACACATACACGCACACACGCGTGCGCACGCACACACACACACACACACACACACACACACACATTCTTTCTTCCTATAGGAAATGGCACCACATTCCTTCAGTTCTTCAGGCCCAAAACCCAGGGGCATGCTTAATTCTGATCTTTCCTTTACAAACCCTATCCTTATATTTCATCAGTAAATCCTAGGATTCTAGCCTCACATTATATCCTGAACTTGACTTCTTTTAGCCATCACTTTTCTCATAGACTATAGCAACAATCTCCCCACTGCTCTCCACTTTCTCACTTTGCCCCTCACTATTGTTGATTCTCTGCATCACAGATGGTGATTCTATAGAAATCAGAGCACTTATTGCCCCTATGGGGATCACTGTAATCATTCCAAATAAGTATTTCAATCTAGTTGAAAGCGAAAAGTATTAAATTTAATAAAAGTTTACATTGATCTTACCATTGTTTCTTTCTTTCTATATGTCTTCCCCTGTGCCCAAGCTGTCCCTGAGCCTTGACAGATCTTCCTCGCACTGCCAGAGCTACCCAGCCTTAACCTCTTCCGTCCTGACCTCACCTTTCAGACTACTGTGAAGAAATAACTCCTTTTCCAAGTCTAATATGATTCTTTTGAGCATAGTTAGTTGCTGGATCTTTTGTGACTCACTGTATATGGTTTTTACCTATTCATGGCATTTGCTGTACTATTTTGCTAATTCTTTTTATGCAACAGTTTTCTTCCATTAGACTGTACATCCTTATATCCTCATAAATTAACGTGGTGCCTGGCACATGGGAAGATGCAATATGTGTTTGAAGAAAAATTAAATAAATAATTTGGCATACAAAGTTTCTGCCTCTACCGTAGGAAGAATATCATCAGTTAGCAAGCTATTGACTGGTTTCCTAAAAACAAATAAGGAGTCTGTTTAGGACCAGTCACTAAGGGCACCAAAGGTTGCATCTCTTTATTAATGGAATCAGCAGAATAAAGAAGGAAAACTCCCGTGGCATCTAGTCAATGGTAATGTCTACCTAATGAGAAAATCCCAAGGTTAATCATGCACACTTTGGTTATAAAGAAATACTTTATACTATATTACTTTACACTAATATACTATATTACTATATATATTAAATATATACTATATTAATAAATTAGATGAGATGAAAGATGAACTTATTTCAAATTTTAAAAATGAAGGAAACAAATCTGTTTACTAACTTTTAAGAGCTTTTTTCTTATATTCTATGGCTCTATTAATAACTTTTATCATGGTTCAGTGTAAAAATAAACCAAAAAACAAACCATGTGTTCAAAACAACCTTTGATTTCAAAATTATTGCTAAACTGTAGACTCATTTTCCATTCACTTTTTTAAAAACAATGACTGCTATGTGTAGTAAATAGTACTTTAATCTTTTCTGCAGAAGTGTGAGTGGTGTGCACACTAAGGGGTAATTCTGTAGGAATAGACTTTTAAATTCAATTCAGCACTTTTATCGAGAATGCAGAAGCTTAAAAATTAAGCCAGCAGGCATCCAAAGCCTGAGAGAACACTACTGGATGCATTCTTAATTAGAGCCAATAAAGTGTGTTTTTAGGGAGAGCTTTCCCACAGAAAGCTCAATGGTAAAACTCAGAAGAAGCAAATTAAATTCTCTATATTAACTGCTTGGCACACTGCTTCTTAAGGAGTTATTTAGCCCAACATGTGTGTTGACAAAATTTCACTTTCAAAACTCCAAATAACCCTGAGATAAAGTACCAACTACTTACATATTTTACCCAAATACAAAACAATCTATACTAATTTCAAGTCCTACTAGGATAGTAGGAGAAAATAGAATCCTGGAGCATTAGCAGTGAGTTAAATGAAAGTTGAAACATCACGAATCTTGGATTTTGTTTCCATCACTACATTTTTAAAAAAACCATTAGGTATATTTATGTTACAACTTGGAATATTTGTATGACACAGTGTATGTGTTTGTGTGAGGATTAAAATAAGGTCAGGAAGAATGAACGAATAGATTCCAAACTGTCAACAGTGAATTCATCTGCATAGTGAGATTGCAAATAGGGAGGTGAAGATTTCTTTTAAAAATTCTTATCCTTATTATTAGTCTTTTTTTTCTTTGATAGTTTATTGTCAAGTGGGTTTCCATGTAACACCCAGTGTTCATCCCAAGTGCCCTCCTCCATGCCCATCAGCCCCTTTCCCCTCTCCATCACCCCCATCAGCCCTCAGGTTTTTCTCAGTATTCAAGAGTCTCTCATGGTTTGTCTCCCTCCCTCTCCCTAAATATTCTCCCTCTCCCTCCCCCATGGTCCTTTGTTAAGTTTCTCCTGTTCCACTTATGAGTGAAAACATATCGTATCTGTCCTCTGCCTGACTTATTTCACTTAGCATGACACCCTTGAGGTCCATCCACGTTGCCACGAATGGGCAGATTTCACTCTTTCTCATTGCCATGTAATATTCCATTGTATATATAAACCACATCTTCTTGTTCTTGAAATGTCTTGGTGGACATTTAAGCTCTTTCCATGATTTGGCTATTGTAGAAAGTGCCGCTATGAACATTGGGATACATGTGCCCTTGTGCATCAGCACTTCTGTATCCCTTGGGTAAATTCCTAGCAGGCCTATTGCTGGGTCATAGGGGAGTTCTATGGATAGTTTTTTGAGGAACCTCCACACTATTTTCCAGAGCGGCTGCACCAGTTTACATTGCCACCAACAGGGTAGGAGGGTGCCCATTTCTCCACATCCTCGCCAGCATCTATAGTCTCCTGATTTGTTCATTTTAGCCACTCTGACTGGCGTGAGGTGGTATCTCAGTGTGGGTTTTGATTTGTATTTCCCTGATGATGAGTGACGGTGAGCATTGTCTTGTGTCGGTTGGCCATCTGGATGTCCTCTTTGGAGAAGTGTCTATTCATGTCTTCTGCCCATTTCTTCACTGGATTATGTCTTTCAGGTGTGGAGTTTGGTGAGTTCCTTGTAGATTTTGGGATACTGGCCCTTTATCCAATATGTCATTTTAACTATCTTTTCCCATTCTGAAAATTACCTATTCATTTTATTGTTTCCTTTGCCATGCAAAAGGTTTTTCTCTTGATCAGGTCCCAATAGTTCATTTTTGTTCTTGATTCTTTTGCCTTTGGGGATATGTTGAGTAGGAAATTACTGTGGTTGAGGTCAAGGAAGCTGTTTCCTGCTTTCCCCTCTAGGGTTTTGATGGTTTCCTATCTCACATTCAGGTCCTTCATTCATTTTGAATTTGTTTTTGTGTATGGTGTAAGAGAAGTGTCCTAGGTCCATTTGTTTGCATGTTGCTGTCCAGTTGTCCCAGCATCATCTGTTAAAGGGGCTGTCTTTTTTCCATTGGCTATTCTTTCCTGCTTTGTCAAAGATTAATTGACCATACATTTGTGGGTGTAGTTCTGGGTTCTCTATTCTATTCCATTGGTCTATGTTTCTGTTTTTGTGCCAATACCATACTGTCTTGATGATGACAGCTTTGTAATAGAGGCTAAAATCTGGGATAGTGATACCTCTCATTTTGGCATTCTTCTTAGTCTTTGTGCTTGTATAAAATACTTTATAATTGAAAAAATAAATTTAAAAAGTTACCAGTTAATATCTGAAAAGTCCTATTCTGGAACTCATTCCTGCCAAGCAGAGAGAGCAAATACACAGGCTTGGTTCACAGGACATTGGGCTTTTGGGTCATGTTGAGGACCATACTTCAAATATGGTATAAAAAGTAATATTTTAGTCTTTTTTGAAGATATATGAGTGGTGTACACAACTCTGTAAACTGCTCACCAAAATACTAAATCAGTGTGAGCACTTCTTTTTCTCAACTGTTCCATGGAAGTATTTTCAAGTCATAAAATACAAATATGCCTAATGATTTCAATGTAAACACATATAGACCATTGTGTGATAATTCAGAATATTTTAAAATATTTTATTTCTAGGTTTTTTTTTTTAAATTTTGATGCAATGGTATTGTTTTCTTAATTTCTCTTTTGGATGGTTTGTTAATAGTTTTTAGAAATGCAACAGATTTCTATGTACTGATTTTGTATTCTGCAACTTTACTGAATATATTTATTAGTTCTAACTGTGTTTGGTGGAATCTTTAGGGTTTTCTATATATGGTATAATGTCATCTGCAAATAGTGACAGTTTTACTTCTTTATTTCCAATTTGGATGCCTTTTATTTTCTTTTCTTGGCTAACTGCTGTGGCTAACACTTTCAATACTATGTTGAATATAAGTGGTATGAGCATCCTTGCCTTGTTCTTAGAGGAAAAGCTTTCAGCTTTTCACTTTTGAGTACTATTTTAGCAGTGGGTTTGTCCTGTATAGTCTTTATTAGGTTCAGGTATGTTCCCTCTATACTCACCTTTTGAGAGTTTTTTAAATCATAAATGGATATTGAATTTTGTCAAGTCCTTTCTCTACATATATTGGATGGTCATATAATCTTTATCCTTCATTTTGTTAATGTGGTATATCATGTTGATTATTATTTCTTCTTTTCAAAAATATTTTATTTATTTATTTTTCAAATATTTATTTATTTTTCAGAGAGGGAAGAGAAAGTGAATAGGAGTGGGGCAGAGAGAGAAAGAGGGACAGAGGATCCAAAGCAGGCTCTGAGCTGACAGCAGAGAGGCCAATGCGGTGCTCGTACTCAAAAACCATGAGATCAGGACCTTAGCTCAAATTGGATGTTCAACCAACTGAGCCACTCAGGAGCCCCTGTGTTTATTTATTTTTAAGAGAGAGAGAAAGAGCATGCACAGGGATGGGCTAGAGAGAGAGGGAGAGAGAGGATTTGAAGTGGGCTCCACATTGACAGCAGAGAGCCTGATGCAGGGCTTGTACTAACAAATTGTGAAATCATGACCTGAGCTGAAGTCGGATGCACAATCAACTGAGCCACCCAGGCACCCCTATTTTTCCTTCTTTTTTTTTTGTGGTATTCTTATCTGGATTTTGATATCGGGGAATACTGGCCTCATAAAATGAGTTTGGAAGTATTCCCTTTTCTTCAATTTTTCGGAAGAGTTTGAGAAGGGTAGGTATTAAATCTTCTTTGAATGTTTGGTAGAATTCCCTGGTGAAACCATCTGGCCCTGGACTTTCATTTGTTGGGAGATTTTCATTACTGATTCAAGCCACTTTCTAGTAATTGGTCTGTTTAGATTTTCTTTTCTTCATGATTCAGTCTTAGAAGATCATATATTTCTAGGAATTTATTCATTTCTTCTATGTTGTTCAATTTGTTGGCATATAATTATTCATAATAGACTTTTTTGATCCTTCATATTTCTATGATATAAATTGTAATTTCTCCCTCATTTCTGATCTTATATATTTGAACCTATTTTTTCCTTGATGAGTCTAACTAAATATTTGTTAAGTTTATTTATTTTTTGAAGAATCGGCTCTTAGTTTCATTGATTTTTTAAATTGTTCTTTAGACCTCTATTTTATTTACTGCTGCACTGATCTTTATTACTCCCTTCCTTCTAGTAACTTTGGGCTTCAGTGTTTCTTCTGATTCCTTTAAGTATAAAGTTAGATTGCTTATTTCAGATTTTTCTTGTTTCTTGAGGTAGGCCTCTATCAGTATGAATATCCCTCTTAGAACTGCTTTTGGTGTATCCCATAGATTTTGTATTGTTGTATTTCCATTTTTATTTGTCTCAAGGTATTTTTTGAGTTCCCATTTGACTTCTTTACTTATCCATGTGTTGTCCTGTAGCATGTGGTTTAATCGTCACATGTTTGTGATTTTTCCCATTTTCTTTTTGTAATTGATATTTAGTTTCATACCATTTTGGTCAGAGAAGATGCTTGATATGATTTCATTCTTCTTAAATTTATTGAGACTTGTTCTGTGGCCTAATGTGTAATCTATCCTGGAAAATATTCCATGTGCACTTGAGAATGTGTAGTCTGCTGCTTTTGGAGGGAATGTTCTGTATACATCTATCTAGTAGGTCCATCTGGTCTAAACATATCATGTAAGATGTCATGGCTGATGGCTTAGTCATTGGCTTAGTCATTTTCTGTCTGATTGATATAGTCATTGATGTAAGTGGGGTAGTAATGTCCCCTACTATTTTTACCTTTCTTTCCATTTCTCCTGTTATGTGTGTTAATATTTGCTTTATATATTTAGATGCTCTTATGTTGGGCATATAAACATTTACAAGTGTTGTATCCTATTGTTGGACTGACCCTTTTATCATTATGCAATGCCCTTCTTTGTGTTTTATTACATTCTTTGAGTTTAAAATTTATTTTGTCTGATATTAATATAACTACACCAGCATTCTTTTTGTTTCCACTTGCATGAAATATCTTTTTTCATATCTTTACTTTCAGTCATGTGTTCTCAGTTTTGAAGTGAGAGTCTTGCAGGTAGTATGTACATGAGTCTTGGTTTTGTATCCATCAGCCACTGTGTCATTTGATTGGAAAATTTAGTCATTTACATTTAAAAGTAATTATTGATAGGTATGTGCTTATTACCATTTTGTTAATTGTGTTCTGGCTATCTTTGTAGTTCCTCTCTGTTACTTTCTTCTTCTCTTGCTCTTTTCCCTTTTGGCTTGCTACTTTTCTTTAGTGTTAAGTTTAGATTCCTTTTTTATTATCTTTTGTGTATTTAGCATAGGTTTTTGCTTTGTGGTTACCATGAGGTTCACATATAATGGGCTATATATATAGCAGTCTATTTTAAGTTGATAGCAATTTACATTAGTGTATTCTGAAAACTCCATATATTTTGCTGCCCCTCCCTCCATATTTTATGTTTTGATGTCATATATTACACCTTTCTATTTTGTGTGTTCCTTACTTTTGCCTTTTAATCTTTATAATAGATTTATAAGTAGTTAATCCACTACCTTTACTATATATTTGTCTTTATCAGTGAGATTTTTACTTTCATATGCTTTATTATTATTAGTTACTACCTTTCCTTTTAACCTTAAAGAAGTCCCTTTAATATTTATTGTAAGCCTGGCTTAGTGGTGATGATTCCTTCAGCTTTTGCTTATCTGGAAAACTGTCCTTCAGTTCTGAATTACAGTGTTTCTGGGTACAGTGTTCTTGTTTGAAAGCTTTTTTCTTTCTGCACTTTGAATATATCATGCCACTTTCTCTGGCCTGCAAAGTTTCTGTTGAGAGATTAGTGATGGCTTTAAGGGGGTTCCCTTGTAAGTGGGCGGAGGTGAGTTCAGTGTCTTCCTATGCCACCATCTTTGACTGCTTCTAAACACATTTTAAGGAGGACTAAAGTGTGAAAGCTCCACAGAGATTGCAGTTTATGATGTAAGGATGTTTTATACTACTTTGAGATATATGGGTTTCTCCTCACTAGAAGAAACCAACAACAGTGATATAATCTTTTGAACAAGCTGATGAGAGCATTTCAGGATCAGATGTTTGAGTGGGATGGATGGCTTGGAAGGTCTTTTCTAACACTAGAATTCTTTGGTGAAATAAATGAAGAACATGTGATCCCCCAATCCATTTGAATATAAGCACTAGGTTCTTAATTTTTTATTATTTTTAAAAATTTTCAGTGTTTTTATTCAGTTTTGAGAGACAGAAAGAGAGCATGAGCAGGGGAGAGGAGACAGAGGGAGACACAGAATCCAAAGCAGGCTCCAGGGTCTGAGCTGTCAGCACAGAGCCCAATGCGGGGCTTGAACCCACAAACCATGAGATCATGACCTGAACTGAAGTCAGCCACTTAAACCAACTGAGTCCCCCAGGCACCCCAGCACCGAGTACTTTAAAACTATGTCTTTATATAGCCACTGGAAAGAATTTCTATTCTCCGAAAGACTTGGTTAAATACAAAACTAAAAAGAAATATATTACTTAGAAAAGGCACTAATTTCTCCTGATTTCTTACAATAAAACACTTTAGGTCAGTCAGGCTTTTCAATGACTCCCTATAATGTTTCAGTTGGTGGTACTCCATAAGAATGTGTGTGTGGATAGGGTGGAGACTACGGATGGTTTTAAGGGTTGGGAACTTCTTTAAGAGAGAAAATTGGTAAAAGTCACTGATTTTTCCATTTCTGTAAATGAGTAGTCATATGAGTCTAAGAGCTATTGCTTTATTTCCCTGATGAAAGTGTTTTCCAGATATGTGTCTTTAAGCTCATACATATTAAATGGGCAATAAAGAAAAATAATTAGCTTCTACATGAATAGAGAACTTACAGTCTTTTCAGCATTTCAATGGAATGTTCTGAAGAATTTTGTATGAGTTTGGGGTTAACTATTAACCACCAGTCAACTCTAAATGTTTAAGCTATAATTAGTTTGCAAATGATTATAAGCAAAAACTGTTAATTTTTTTCCTTCTGAAAGGCAATTCTAAAGAGGAAATAACATTATTATTTATAACATTCTATTCAAGTTCAATTTCTATGTTCAATTGCTACTGAAGAATTTCAATCGACTGCATTTATGTTTATTGCACAGCATAAACCATGTAAACAGAATAGTACCATGTGCTTCAAAATAAGTACCTACTAATGTAATAAGTACCTGAAGTAATACCTAATTATGTTTTATGAACTTATAATGGTACATGTGGTATTTCTTTATTTCATTGCTTAAATAATCAATTACCCTTTTTCTCTGAAAATGAAAAAAAAGAGAAATTGATGCAGTTTCAGTGGAGACCATTCAAAATTCTAACTAAATTATTGATACAATGAGATCAATGAGTAAAATATCACAAAATTAGACAGTTAAATGAGCCAAGAAAAAGTAAATATAAAAGAGAATCTGGAGTTCTTCCAAAAGGAAGAAAAATTAAGAAAATTTACAGCAAAGACCAACGCAAAAGAAGGGAAAACACCCACATGAGGCCTTGTGGTTCTAACTATTCTATTACATTGCAGATAGTTTCAATAAATATACTGAAAACACTATCAATTGTAGCAATCAAAAATACATATGAAAAATACTGGAAATCTTTGGGGTTTTTTTTTTGGGAGAGAGAATAGAGTGTACATGAGCTAGGAAGGGGCAGAGGGAGAGGGAGAGAGAGAATCTTAAGCAGGTTCCATGCCCACCTCAGAGTCTAACACAGGGCTTGATCCCATTATTATGAGATCATGACCTCAGCTGAAATCAAGAGTCAGATTCTCAACTGACTGAGCCACCCCACCCAAGTGCCCTTTTATGTCTTATTATCATTAGATTAAAACACATATACAAAAAATAAAAACACATATTTTTGTCTTTGTAACAAATTAAAATTTTGATGAAAAAATGCCACAAGAGATTTCTGTTTATAGTTATCCTGGAGTAATGTGTTTCAGATTAGGACAATGAATAAAGATGAATTTTTTAAAGTCTATTTAAAGACCTAAGAGAACTGTTAAAGTAATCAGGTCTACAGGGGCCAAGATTGTATAGAAAGGGGAGCTGGAGAGAATGAGCTGAACTTGTGTTTAACATTTGTCCTGTGGGCATCTGCTGATTGTGGATTCAGAGCAAAAGGCTGAGTACATGTGGTTTCCTGAGGCAGAATTGCTGTGTTGAAGGACAAAGTGAACAGGAGAGGCTTGGGTTTACTTATGAGGCTAGTGAGAGGAGACTGTGGGGGTAAGATCTCAGTGAGAAAGGAGGTATGGAGAACACAACTGATAACTGCTCATTTCCT
Source organism: Suricata suricatta (assembly GCF_006229205.1). Classification (NCBI taxonomy): domain Eukaryota; kingdom Metazoa; phylum Chordata; class Mammalia; order Carnivora; family Herpestidae; genus Suricata; species Suricata suricatta. Next base: position 41,935,181 of record NC_043712.1, on the reverse strand, counting down.
CTTCTGGGTATTTGTTGAATTCTGAAGCTACGAGGGGAAGGAGACCATAAAGCCAAGCATAAGGTCTCTGAGAAAACAAAGCAAGGTATTTCAGAAGCCTGAAGGCACTAATGTAGATAGACTCAGGATTCACCAGGACCCACTAGATGAATGGTCCCTCATAGATGTATCAATATCAAGTAAGAAACCCTGGGGACATACGCCCTAATAGGAGGGGTGAACTAGAGGTAAATGGAGCCTTACCAGAATTGCTGCCCAGTTCTGATTCATTTATGTTTCAGAGGAAAGGATGAACCTTTTCTGAAGGAAGGTAAAATATGGAGACTGTATATTTTCCTACAGATAGTGCCTGACACTGAATAAAATATTACTAGACATGCCAAGAATCAGGGCCATAGCCTGCAATATAAGATTATTAAAAAAGAATTTCATATGTGATTCAGTTATTGATATTAGAAGTACAAGGACTCTAAAGTAATGGTAACTAATACGTTCGCAAAGAGAGGAAATGATGGGTAAAACATGAGGATACAGAGAATCTCACCAAAGTCTTGGAATATGTTAAAAAGAATTAAATAGAAATTTTGGAATTGAAAAATATAATAACTAAAATTTAAAAAATCAGTAATAGAACATTTAAAGAAAAACCTGCACAGGAGACAGGATTAGGGAAGATACATCAATAGAAACCACACTGAAGCTCAGGAAGAAAAAGAGTGGAGAATTCAGGAAAGACATGTTGACTTGGTGAAAAAGACTTCCAAACATGAAATAAAAATCTCAGAAGGAGGAAATAGAGATAATGGGTTAAGAGAGTGTTTGAAGAGTTAAAGAACAGCAAGGAAGGAAAATTATAGTCTAATTTGTCTCTTAGAATTTATTAAGCTGAAGAGATTTGATTTGTACACTTTTCTGTATCTGTTACCCTTAAATAAATAATTTAAAAAGCTAAATGCATGTCTTGCTGCAGCAAAATTTGACATTTTGTTCTACTGATGTGCTCATCTATGGTACTGAAATTCTTGCCATACTAGCATTTAACAGAATAACTGAAACAGAATAGCAAAGGTTTTTAGTTTTTAATTTTCTGACTGAAAAATTATTTGTTTAAAATTTTACAGTATAAAAAATATAAACTAGAGGGGTACCTGAGTGGCTCAGTCAGTTAAGCGTCTGACTTTGGGTCAGGACATGATCTTGTAGTTAGTGGGTTTGAGCCCTGCGTTGGGCTCTGTGCTGACAGCTCAGAGCCTGGAACCTGCTTCTGATTCTGTGTCTCCTTCTCTCCCTGCCCCTACCCCCTGCAAAATAAATAAAGAGTAAAAAGTATAAAGTAGAAAATGAGCAACTGTCTGTAAAATCCTGTTGTTTCTGTGTGCATTTATATTTATATCAAATTAAATATGATGTCTAACTTACATATTTTTTATTATTTATTTATATTTTTTTAAAAGAGAGAGAAAGTATACACACACTTGCACTAATGTGGAAGGGGCAGAGAGAGGGAGAGAGAATCCTTAGCAGCCTCCGTGCTCAGTGTGGAGTCCTCATGGGACATGATCTCATGACTGACAGAGATCATGACCTGAGCTGAAATCAAGAGTCAGACTCTCTTCACTGTTGGAAGCACCCAGGAACCCCTAAATTACATATTTTGCATTAAAAACATATCATGGCTATCTAGTTACATGCTTAATTTTAATTAACAGATACATAATATTTTATTATAGCTTGGACTGAAAATATTTTTCCAAAAAAAATTTCTTCATAGAAAAAAAAATTGCTGTTTTCTCAAGGGAAATGAACAATATCTCCATCATATAAGATGCTTTTACTTCCTCATAAATATAATTTGAGGGTAGTTTTTCCTTGGTGGCAGTAGCACACTTAGTTTTTCGTCCATCTAAGTATATTTATTTGTTTCCTTGTATATATCAGACATCGTGCTTGATAATGAAAATAAGAGTAAATGAAGCAGATGTATTTGCTGCCCTGATGGAAGTTAGTGTCAAGTGGGAACATATCCCTTGGACAATCCTCCAGTGTCAGGAGGGGTAATGTCAGGAAAGTGTTCCTTAAAGAAGACTCTGAGAATAAGTTTCGTGTGAATAGGGACAAGGGAAGGGTATGTGTGGGCTGGGAGACTTGATTAGATTCAACAAAAGAAATTTCATGTGATGTCAAAGCCTTATACAGTCAAATTTTAAAAGGAAGCAATTTTTCTAGAAATTTAAGGTGCTGGTATACATATGCTGTTCTCATAGAAAGTTTACTGACTTATATAAACTGGTAAATGATTTATATGTAGTATGGACATAAATTTCATTCAGATATACATATTCTTTTTCTCTAAAGAATTTCAGAACATTTATTGATCAAAAGTCTTAAGAATATGATGTTTTAAATCAAAAACTTATTTAAAAGTCTGATTTAAGACAGCCTCTTTTGAGAATAAAATTTCCAAAGATCCCCTTAGTTTAAAGCGTACAATATTGTAGTGTATGAGGAAAATGCAAATGAGGAAAGTACACCACTTATAAATAAAGGGTGGTGCTCCCCATCCTAGGTTCTCAGGCACAGTTTGGGTGGTTGTGGCACCCATCCAAGCTGCTTGGGCTGCACTGACTTCTGCCAATGAGGCCAGGCCGGTCCAGCTCACTGCGATGGGGCGATGAGCTACAGGAAAGCCCAATGTAGCCCGTGCTCCCAGGACCAAGACCCAGTGCACTGGCCTGACAGCTCAACCCACAAAGCATTTTCTTATCGTGTCCCTAGGGGGAAATCTTGAATAGGGAAATGCTTGCATCTGAAGTGCCTTCACTTAGAGTTGGAGAGCCGCTGGTATTGTTCAGCTGAAGGTCAAACAAGCATGCAGAATGGTGCTCCAGAAAGTACTCAACAGTCCCATCCAGGAAGCGATCACAATAATGCAAATGCTCCTTCACTTTCTGTTTTGGGGCAGGGAATGAGAAACAGCAATATGGAGAGGAAGAGAGACCAGAAATAAGACAAAACTGCTAAGTAACAGGAGATTTTGTCTATGAGACCTTGGAGATGCATTATTTGATCATTTATTTATCCCCCAAAGCCAATGAGATTTTAAATAAACAGTTCAAAGTCTGTCTGTCAGTGTGTTTGGTACTTCCTATAAATTAGATGGTGGAGATCTGTATCATTAGTACTGGAGTTATTGCCATTACTTTATTTATTTATTTATTTATTTATTTATTTATTTATTTATTTATTTATGGGAGAGAGAGAGAGAGAGAGAGAGAGAGAGAGAAGAGAGGGATCTTAGAGCAGCCTCCACCCCTGGAGTGGAGCCCAACATGCGGCTCCTGAACCATGAGATCATGACCGGAATTGAAAGCAAGGGTCAGATGCTTAGTCAACTGAGCCTCCGAGGAGCCCCTGTTGCCATTAATTTTAAAAAAGCTAACTAGGGGCACCTGGGTGGCTCAGTCAGTTAAGCATCCTACGTTGGCTCAGGTCATAATCTCTCAGTCCTTGAGTTTGCACCCTGTGTCTGACTCGGTGCTGACAGCTCAGAGCCTGAAGCCTGCTTCAGATTCTGTCTCTCTCTCTCTGCCCCTCCCCACTCAAGCTTTCTCTTTCTCTCAAAAGTAAAGTTTTAAATCAAAAACTTATTTAAAAGTCTGATTTAAGACTTTTTTAATTTTTTAAAAAAATTTTTTAAAATAAAAAAAAGCTAAGTAGGTTGGTTATGATTTGTTTTATTCTTTATTCTATTGAAATGGTGAATGATATTAATTAATTTTCAAATATTAAACCTAGCATTTCCAGAGTAAATTCCACTTGGGCATGATATACTGCTCTCTTTTTATATTGCTGAATTTGTTTTGCTATTATTGAATATTTTCATGAGATATATTGGTCTATGGTTTTCTTGTAACTGTGCTATCAGTATAAAGCTGGTCTCATAAATGAATTGGGAAGTATTTTCCCTCATTTTCTGGAAGAGTTTCTGTGGAATTGGTATTATTCTCTTTTAAATACTTGACCTACTTTATTAGTGAAACCATTTGACTTGGAGTTTTTTGTATTGCAAAGTTTTTAAACTATGAATTCAATTTCTTTTATACAGGACTATTCAGATTATCTTTTTTTTTTTGAGTGAGCTTTAGTAGTTTGGGTCTTTTTTTTCCTTTTCTAAAATTTTTCAATGTTTATTTATTTTTGAGAGAGAGAGAGAGAGAGAGAGAGAGAGAGAGAGAGAGAATGTGAATGGAGGAGGAGCTGAGAGAGAGGGAGACACAGAATCTGAAGCAAGCTGCAGGCTCTGTCAGCACAGAGCCCCATGCGGGGCTTGAACCCATAAACTGCGAGATCATGACCTGAGCCAAAGTTGGACGCTTAACTGACTGAACCAGCCAGGAGCCTCAGTAGTTGGTGTCTCTCAAGGAATTTTCACATTTCATATAAATTAGTAAATTTATGCACAGAAAGCTTTTGTGATATTTTTCTATCCTTTTCATGTCAGTGGGGGTCATTGTGAGAGCTCTTCTTTTGTCCTTTGTGGTAGTTATTTGTGTCTTTGTTTCTGGTTATAGGTTTTTCAATTTTATTGATTTTTAAAAGTCATGTTTTGCTTTTATTTATAAACTTTTTCCAATTTCATTGATTTCTACTCTATTATTATTTCCTTCTGTCTTCTGCCTCTGAATTTAACTTATTGCCATTTTATAGTTTTTAAGGAGAAATCTTGGATAATTGGTTTAAGATCTTTCTTCTTTTTCATGGAACTATTTAATATTATAAATCTTCCTAAAAGCACAGCTTTAACTGCATCCCACACAGTTTGATGTTGTATTTTACTTTTTATTCAACTCAAGATACTTTCTAATTTCCCTTGTAGCTTTGTTCTTGACCCATGGATTATTTAGAAATGGGTTGTTTAATTTTTCAATATTTGGGGATTCTCCAGCTATCTTTCTGTTATTGATTTCTAATTTAATTCCATTGTAGTCAGAGAAACTATTCGTAAGATTTCACTTGTTTTAAAGATGTTTAGGTTTGTCTCATGGATCAGAATATAGTCTATTTTGGAGAATTTTTCATGTGGACTTGACAATAAGGTATATTCTATTGTTGGTAGTGTTCTATAAATGTCAATTGCATAAAATTAGTTGATAATCTTGTTCAGGTCTTATATATTCTCATTGATTTTTCTGTCAACTTGTTCTATTGATTTCCAAGGAAAGAGTGCTGAAGCCACCAAATAAAACTGTGGATTTTTTTTTTTTTTTTGCTCCATGTATTTTGAAGCTCTACCAATAGATCCATAGATATCTAGAGTTGTTGCATTTTCTTTTATCATTTGTAATGTGTGCCTTTTCCTTAGTAATGTTCCTTGTTCTAGGGGCTGTTGACTATTTTTGTGGTTGTTGTTATTTTAGCACATTGTCAATCTGTTTGTCACAGTTTTCCTTCATCTTCTATGGGAGATGCTTCCAATCCAGTTCTTTGCCCTGATACTTTGGGCCTGCCTGTACACACACCTCTCAGATGTTCTGTGATTTCAGTTGCTGTTGGAATCTTGGCTCCATTCTTTAAAAAAAATTAATCTTCATTTATTTTGAGAGAGAGAAAGAGCACATGCATGGGGAGAAACAGAGTAAGAGAGGGAGAGAGAGAATCCCAAGCAGGCTTTGTGTTATCAGCACAGAGCCCAATGCGGGGCTTGTACTCATAAACTGTGAGATCATGACCTGAACTGAAATCAAGAGTCCCAGGCTCTTTCAACGAGCTATCCAGGTGCCCTCTTAGCTCCATTCTTAAAGCCAGTGCTTTGCTGTTTGAGTCTCTGTCACACATGCAGGCTCAGGGGTGAGCCTGAGAGTTATCTTCAGAATAAGGGTGTCTCCTGCTTTAGGTGTCACCTTTCTCAAATTGCAACCCACCCCCAACCCCTTCTATAACCTACCAGTCTCTTTATCCCATTCCTCTGGCCAGAAATATAATGTTTATATTGAAGTTTTAGCCACCTGAATTACTGCTCAACCACCATGTGTTTTTCTTTCTTCTTTAAGTATATATTTGTACATATATATATAATATTCTTATTTATTTATTTTTGAAAGAGAGGAAGAGTGTAAATGGGGGAGGGGAAGGGAGAGATAGAGACAGAGGATCTGAAGCAGACTCCAGGCTGTGAGCTGATAGCAGAAAATCTGATGTGAGGCTTGAACCCACAAACCATGAGACCATGACCTGAGCCAAAGTTGGACACCCAACCAACTGAGACACCCAGGTGTCCCCCACCATGGGTCTTTATTTCCCAACTTCTGACTTTCCAATCTATCACCTTTTCTGTACTTTTCAGAGTCCCCAGGTAGTTGCTTTCTGTACTTTGGTAAGTAGGTTTACTTGTAATCAGAGGATAAGATAGGCTGTCATGGAGTTTTCCTACCATGTTGGAGGAGAACCTCTACTTCCTCCTAAGAAGAATCTGAGGCAGGTTGAAAAATACTTTATTAATTGGGTCACCAAGAAAATGGAGAACTCTTCCAGATTTGGGGAGGATTGAGAAAAATCTTGGTCACAGGAGCTGTGGAAAGCTACATGGGCAAGAAAATAAGAGAAGATTCTGGCACAGCTTTGTCTTTAACTGCTTTTTCCTATCCCTTCTGCACCCCACTCTAAAGAAGTTTACTGGTTTTTGCTTGTAAAACTATTTGAAGAAACTCTGAACCCAGTATTTTCACAAAGGATATACATCTGTTCTTCTGAAAAGTCTGTTGCCCAAATTTGAAATTGTTCATTCAATTGACACATTGCCCCTGCAGGACCACTCTTTCCTTC
>NC_043712.1:41919662-41928259 GCF_006229205.1 Suricata suricatta | reverse complement strand
GAGAATGGTGGACACTGAAGCAATTTGTTAGAGTATAAGTTTCAGTTCTGGGATGTGGGGGAAAGGTCCATAGGCACTTATCCACGGAAATAAGTCATTCAAGAAATTTCCTTTTCCTACCACTGGGTCCAGTGACTTAAGCTTTTACTATGAAATATGTAGAATAAATGCCCATAAGTTGGGTCACTGACCAACTGGTTATCAAAATATTATAAGTGATAAGGTTAAAGACATGCAATGTGATGCTCAGCCTCCAGAATAGGGTATTCTGGCCCACAGATGCACACACAGGTACCAGTGACTCATCTCCATTTCCAGCCCTTCCCACTTGCACCAACCCACTTGCTTGTCTTGTTCGAACTTGAGGCCATATCTTCAGTCGTGACCCACTGAATACTGGTATTTCCACGTGACAGTCCCTTAGGCATTTCAAATTTACTATATGCAGAGATGAATTCAGTTCAGAGAAAGTATCAGCCTTCAGAGAATACCTTTTATGCATCACTGGTTATGCTGAAGATGCCTGCATATATGATCTAGTCCCATATCAGAGATGTCCTGTCACACTCCTGTAGAGGCACTGGTTTTGTCAGTAAACACCTATGGGATGAGAAAAGCCTCAGTTAAGCATCTTAGGGTGTTCCTTCAGTGGTCCCTTGCCTCCGCAGAGGATTCATGGGTCAAAATGGTCACGACTGGCTATCTTCCACCCTTGTGAAACAGTCCCAGTAAGGAAATGGGAGGCCTTCATCTTCATCCCTGGGCTATACCTGGACAAATTGTAAGTACCTTGCAGTCCAAGGGAAAATAACTCAATCTAGCTCTCCATTTTCAGTATGGCTTCTTTGATGAATGGTACAATTATAAAAAGTCCAGAAATACTCAAATTCAGTGCTGCAAATTCTGAGCCCAGCAAACACCCAGAGGCCATCTCTCAAGTCTGAAGCTGTTTGTTCGATGCTTTTTTGCTCCTTATCTGTTCCTCCTGCTGCTGTTTCTTCTGGCTTCTTTCTTACCTGTTGATCACACGTTGACCTTTCTGATGCTGGACACTTCTCAGCCCTGTAGCTAACTTCAGATGTTATTTTCCCTTCCCTGACTACAAAGTTACCAAATGTTCTGCTTCAAAAAACATTGGCCAGGAATACATCTAGTTATCTATCATTTACTCACACATACAGCTTGTAGCACATCAATTCTCTCAATGTAGACTTTTATTTTCACACATTATGACCCCCTGGCTCGAAGAAAAGAAGAGGGTGTATGCAGGTCAGGAGAATTAAAAAAAAATAGAAAAGGGTGATTGCACGATTTGACGTACCCCTGAGGACATTTACTATGAAATTTAAATTGTACATCTATAGGAGCTGTAGAATTTTTACAAACCATGAATGTCACAGGATTCCAGTGTACCACTCAACAGTCATCTTTGATGTGGCTGAGGTTAGACAGAGCTAGGAGGAGTGGTACAGATTAACATTTGTTGAACATCTACCACGGCTTTATTATTATTTCTTAGACTGCCTCTAAGAATGTGTGATTCGTGAGAAAGGTTATTCAATCAGAGACCATCACCTGAAATAACTGTGAAAACAGTTACCTAAGAGTAGAATATGATACACTAGAGATTAGGATGCCATTTTTAAAAAAAAACAAATGCTGTACAAACAATTCTAAATCAGTGGAATCTTTCCCCCCTCAAATTAACTAGTAATAATTATTCAATGAATACCACTAAACATCCTCAGAATAAAGACAGGGCTGGAGCCTGATTTCTGTCTTCTCTTCTTGAGAGGGCCCTGAGATAATACCCCAGAGCCCTGGAGCTTTATGGAACACAGAGGACTGTGTGGTCTGCTGCAGAGAGAACAACTCTCACGTTAGGTAGACAAGAGTTTGAGTCCCAGCTCTGCCAGTACTACCTCTCGATTTCAGCTCTTTATTCAATTTCTCTGAACATCAGTTTTCTCAACTTCAACAAAATAGGGAGAAATACTACATATATTTCAAAAGATACTTATAAGGAATGATGAATGAAGTAAAGTGATAAGAATGATAAGAAGTGTTATGTACCAAAATGGCACACAGTAGTTATTTATAGTTTTCTTTCTCCCTTCCTTTCATTAAAGTCCCTCCTCCTTAGGTTAGGATTAAAGGAGGAGCCATTGTTAAAAATGTAGGGATGGTATTTGGGAAGGAAATTTTCAGCACTGCCTTGGACCTTCTTCTATTTATGAAGATTGGTTTAGATAGGCTTAGAGAGCTGGCCTGGAAAGAATAAGGGTGAAGGCCTGTCACTAGGTGAGGAAGAGGAAACCTTAGTGACAGGGAGCGACAGCTAATGGGACCTGACTGAACTTAAGTCTTGAGAGTGTCTTCTTGTATTAAGAGGTATGGAGGATGGTGAAAAGTGTCTGGATCAAAAAACAATATGACAGACTGATGTCCAATGGAAGGAATCCTGTTTAGATTGTAAATCATAGATTTCCAAGATAAATTTCACTACTTCGTATTGGCTATCAAAGGGATAGACCAATTTTATCATAGAATCAGCAAACTTCTGAGCCGGTAGGGAATTTATCTTTCTTCTGGTCTACCTGCCTTGGTTTATAGAAGAGGAAATGGAGGCTGTGTGATTAAGTGGCTAACACAGAGTTCCTCAGTGAGTGAATAGCAGGGGTACAGCCTGGTATGTTTCCTCTGAAATATATTGCCTGATCCTTCAGATTTTCCTCTCATTTCCAGTTCAAACTGCATACTATTCCATAGTCTTCCTTAGCAACTGATTATAATGTTCATGATCCAGAATATAATTCTCAAATAAGAAATTGTTTTACGTATATTTAAATCTCAGCCACTAAACATATTTTTTCTCTTTTCTAGAAGCTATCCTACCAACAATAACTACCTTAGATAAATTTAGTGGTGTGTTAAATGCAGTAAGCCCTTAAATATGAGGAACAAAAAGAGTTTTGATAAAGTATAAAAACCACATTTCTCTTTGCCAAAGAAGGCCATAGCAGTCTGATCAAGAGTAAGAACATTAAACTACCTCCCAAACTTAAATATAATTAAGTTACAATCAAAGAATGTATTCTGGCCAAGCCATAAAAAGCACAGAGGCTTTAGGAAGAGTTTTAGAAGACATTTGAAAAATTATTTTAAAAAGTCATATGAAATAAAAATACTTTAGTATAGAAACCACGAGATTTAAAAGTCATGCCTGTTGTAGTTTGAGGAAGCAACCATAAGACCGTCCCTGGAGGGATGGGAGGTTTTTAATACATTGGTGTGATCATCACCTTCTACGGAAAGTCATGAAGCTCTGGGGAATGTATTCATATAATACCATAAGTAATGAATGCACTTTGTCAATTTTTATTTTTTAATTAAAAAATTTTTTTGGTAGAGAGCAAATGCATGTGCGTTTGCAAGCAGGAGAGGGGCAGGAGAGGGAGACTGTTGAGCAGACTGCAAGCTCAGTGCAGAGCCTGACATGAGGCTCGATCCCATGACTATTAGATAATGACCTGAGCTGAAATCGAGAATCAGATGCTCAAACTGACTGAGCTACCCATATACCCCAACTTTATTTTTAATAAAAAAATTGTCACAAAGACAAGAAGATTTAAGCTTGTAGAACATAGGCATATTCTCAGCCTGGGTAGTCTGTATGTCTAAGAAACAAGTAATAACTAGAAAGTGACTAGGGGAGCATACAATCAGCACAATAAAAGTTATTTGGGTAATCTTAACAGCAGTTCATTAAGCTATGACAATTTGATGAATCCATCTCCCCCCATAGGGTTAGTCTCAATTTTGACCTGCTACCTATATTTTTAGGTAAGAGACCCCTTTTCAAAGATGTTGCAAGAAAAACACTTTACCAATGTTATTGTTGTGAACTCTCAAAAGTAGAACATTTCCTTTATGATTGATATATATTGGTTTTCTCAGTCATTGATTCAAAGAGCATTTAATGTGGGACACCTGGGTGGCTCATTAGGTTAAGCATCTGACTTCAGCTCAGGTCAGTAACTCACAGTTCCTGAGTTCAAACCCACATTGGGCCCTTCGCTGACAGCTCAGAGACTGGAGTCTGCTTCGGATTCTGTGTCTTCCTCTCTATCTGTTCCTTCCCCGCTCCCACTCTGTCTCTCTCTCCCTCTACCTCAAAAATGAATACCTACAATTTGTCAGGCATTGTGCTTATGTTGGGCATAAAAGAGGGAGCAAGACAGACATAGACCTATGAAGATTTAAATCTCCCACCCCACAGAGATTAAGGTCTAGATCTTAATTGAGATTGAAGGTATACGACAAGTTGTGACCACAGGGTATAAATGATATAATAGTGGAAGTACAGGGTGCTGTGGAAGCCTTAAGAGGGACATCTAAGATTGGGAAGTCTTCCTATAGGAGGTAGTATCTTACTCAGGACTTGAAGGTTAACTACCACTTAGCTAGGTAAGGGGTAGAGTGTGTCCTAAGCAGGGGCCAGCATGAGTGAGGATCTAGAAATAAAAGAAAGAATACATTTAAAACAAACAAGGAGAGCATAGTTAGATATTTTTTCTTAACAAATATGCAAAGTTTTTTTTTTAAAAGGTAATATGCCTTGTTGATTAGTTTGTGGGTCCATAGTCTCATACATTGCTGATAGGAGTATAAATTAGCATGAAATTTATAGAAGTGATTTGGTAATATTAAGCCAAAAGTCTAAAGCTATGTATATTTTTGACATTGTAATTTTAGATATTCTAAAGAAATAATTATAGATGTGTAAAAGGGCATAAAACATCATCAGTCTTGGTTTTATAAATAGAAAAATTGGCAATAATAGAGAAATAGTATAATCTATGTAATTAAAGACATACAGCTAATAAAAACTACTGTCAGAACATCTAATGTCTAAGTCGGGAATTAGCAAACCACAGCCAGGTTTGTCAGTGGCCTACCATCTGCTTTTTTTTTTTTTTAACTTTTTATTTTGCAGTAACTATGGATTCACAGGAAGTTGCAAAGATAGTACGGAAAGGTCCTGTGTATCATTCACCTGATATTCTTCTTGGGTCACAGCTTACATGTAACTACAGTACAACATCAAAACTGGGAATTGACATTATTAGTACAATGTGTGTGTAGATTCTTATAATCATGACCACAATCAAGATCTAGAACTATGCCATCTTGCAAAGATATCCCTGGTGCTTATCTTTTATAGTCATGCCCCCCACTTCTTCCTTACCATTTCCAAACCTTGCTCTCCATCTCTGTAATTTTGTCATTTTGAGGAATGTTACAAAAGTGAAATGATATAGTATGTAACTTTTGAAATTGTTTTTTTTGGTCCACTCAGCATCATGTCCTTGGGTGCATCTAAGTTTTACCTGTATCAATAGTTCAGTTCTTAGTGCTGAATACTATTCTGTGGTATGTATATATCACACTTAGTTTAACCATTCACCTATTGAAGGACATTATAGTTGTATCCTGTTTTTAGCTATTACAAATAAAACTGCTGTGACCATTGTGTATAGATTTTTATGTGGATATAGATTTTTATTTCTCTGCAGTAAATGCCTAGCAATGTGACTGTTAGGTCAGGTGATAAGTATATGTTTAGCTGTTTACATAGCTGCTGAATGACTTTAAAACTAAATAAATAAAATAGGGGTGCCTGGATGGCTCAGGCAGTTAAGTGCCTGAGTTGATTTCTGCTCAGGTCATGATCTCATGGTCTTGAGATTGAGCCCTGCGTCAGGCTCTGTGCTGAGCATGGAGCCTACTTGGGAGTATCTCTCTCCCCCTCTCTCTGCCCCTTGCCTGCTCACATGTGCATGCATGTTCCTGCACATCTCTCTCTCTCGAAATAAGTAAGAATAAAAAAAATTAAAAAAATAACTGCTAAGTGGCAATATCATTTTATAATCCCTTGAACAATGTATAAGAAATCCAATTTCTCTGCATCCTTTCCTGCATTTGGTATTGTTATTATTATTTTAGCTGTTTTGATAGGTCTGTAGTAATATCTAGTTATGTAAGTTTTTTTGTCAGATGCATAGTTTGTACTGCCACATGGTTTTGATTTTGGTAGCTAAACAACATATCTTGAAATTGGACGGAATGATTTCTCACAGTAGAGTCTTCTCTGAAAATTGTTTTAGTTCTTCTTCCTCTTTGCCTTTTCATATACATTTTAGAATAATCTTGTCTATATCTCCAAAAAGGATTATGCTGGAACTAGATGGGAGTTATGTTAAACCTGTATATAAACGTAGGGAGAACTGAGGTTTTTACTATTTTGAGTCTTTCAATCCATGAACACAATATGTCTACTACCTGTTTTTGTAAATAAAGTTTTATGGGAATACTGCCATGCCTATTTATTTATATACCATCATTATATATCATACATATTTAATTATCACTTCTTTGCTATAACAGCAAAGCTGAATAGTTGTGACAGAGATTGTAATGTTTACTCTCTGATGCTTTACAGAAAAACTTGCCAACCTCTGGATCAGATAAATATTTGTGCTATACTGTTAAGTGAAAACAGCATATTATAAGATAGTATGAATGGTATGGTACCATTTTAATCTAAATTTTAACCACATTCATATACATATATGCAAATATATATATATATATATATATATATACACATTTATATATATAAGTGGTGACTTTAAAAATTTCCTTTGTGGTTGTCTGTGTCTTCCATTTTCTATACTGGCTAGCTAAAAGGAATTTATCAAGTTAAGAAAAGATTCTCCTTTAAAATCTCTCTCACCAATCTTAAGAGACTTTTTCCTTTTAGGCTTAAAGAGACTTTAAAATTATAGAAGATATGATAATCAATTGTTAGAGATAGTGAATGATGTTTTTCCAATATGCCTTTTCAAAGCATGGATTTAAGCATACCCTTAGTTGTTAAGCACAGATAAGAAAATGCCACAGACATTAAGAGTCTTAATTCTTGGTTTATTTTTGATAATAGCAATGGAGTGCGTTTAAACTCAATAAATAAACACTTAAGGTTTATTTACCAGTTACTGCTTGCAAATGCAACATGTGTAAGCCTGAACACCAAGATAAGCAAGTTGGTTACTGCTGAATGACCATTTCAAATTATAGATACTGGGAAAGGGAACACTTGCATTTTTGCCCCTCTAACTCCCTGTCAACTATTACTGCAGAGTGGCAGGTTTTTTCTAGTTACGGTGGTGGATTAACATAGATCTAGACAGATCCAATAGCAAGTCACATCCTGGGAGTAACCTGCTACTTGAGAAACTGAGTGTGTGGCATGAAATATAGGGATTAGAGCTATGCTTTTATGCTTTTATCTGGAAAGGGCTCTGATGATGTCACGAAAGACCAAAGAGGTGTTCGGAAGAGACGTGGGTGCCTGACTGGTTAATAACCTACTTCACGACATCACGTTGCCCCTCAGGTGACTTCATTCTTTTTTTTTTTTAATGTTTTTTTAATTTATTTTTGATACAGAGAGAGACAGAGCATGAGAGGGGGAGGGGCAGAGAGAGAAGGAGACGCAGAACCGGAAGCAGGCTCCAGGCTCTGAGCTAGCCGTCAGCACAGAGCCTGACGCGGGGCTCGAACCCATGAACGTGAGATCTGACCTGAGCCGAAGCCGGAGGCTTAACCGACTGAGCCACCCAGGCGCCCCTCAGGTGACTTCATTCTGTTCCTGCAGTTATTATTTATTAAATCCTAATTTTGAGTCTTAACTCTATTCTACATCTACTCTGCAAGGATTCATTTATATGGTGTGAATTAAAATCAGTTAGCACTACTTCAGTAACTTAGGAATTATATATTAATAGTTCCCTCATCATAACCACTGAAGAAAGTTTGTACGGGGAAAAGATAGGCAATTCTAACAGGCTCTGATTCTACTCAGAAACAGGTACAATTTTTCTTAAACGAGAGCATGTTTATTACATAAAGCCTGCAGATGCTCAGAACAGCTTGTCATCCCTTTACGTGTAGGTGATGCCCACACAACACTAAGAACAGCAGAGATCTGCAATTTTCTAATTAAATATGATCAATATTGACACCCAAACAGCATCATTCTGGCCCTGGAGTAGATTTCTGGGTCACAGTTATCTTGTTTGTCTGTCTACATTGCTCACATTAACTGGATAAATTGGCTGATCAAATCTCCACTTCTGTAATACCAGCCTGAAGGAGAGAAGTTTAGGGATTTGCACAACCGTGGAGAATGAATAAAAGGTGTTCATTCGTTCATCCATTCTTTTCACAAAGGTTGCTGACTGCTCAATTCTACTGTGCTTGGTATATGGGGATTATAATAATGAGTAAGACATGGATCCTTCTCCACCAGAAGCTTAGAAATTGTGATTAAAAAAATAGAATGTATAATCATGAAGTTATGTGCTAAGGCAGATATGTCATCAGAAATATATAAGTGTACTACTGTAGGAATTTATAGGATTAAGACATTATTTCTTTTTGGAGGGATTAGAAAGAGCTTTCTGGAGGAAATTACCTTGAGTGGGGATTTGAAGGCAGGGTGTAGGTAAGGCAAAGGTACAGATAGGAATGCA
>NC_043712.1:41833273-41919562 GCF_006229205.1 Suricata suricatta | reverse complement strand
CCTTTCGATATGACCCAACCTTGCTAACTATTTGACAATCAGCATGTTGCCTCCCATGTTTGGGCTTCCTCTCATGCTGTTCCTATCCCTAGGCATGCTGGCTATTGGGTCAAACATCCTGAGTTTGAATCTTGACTACTACTACAACTGCCTAGTTGTGTGGCCTTGGTCAATTATTTAATCTCTTGGCACATCAGTCTCCTAATCTACAAAATGGGCATACTTATGCTCTGGAGGTTTGTTGGCAGAAGTGTATGAAATTATGTGCATAAAGTACTTACCAGTGCCTGGCACACAGTGAATGGCCGTCGTTTCCATTATTAGAATAAAATTTCTTTCACTCTCCATTTCCTCATTCCCTAGTCTGTCTTCAAGGCCCAGCTCAAATGTTGCTAGTGCCAGGAAGATTTCCTCTCATGCCAGTCAACTTGATCTTTCCCTTTTCAGATGTCTTTTGTATTTACTCACTCTACTTCACAATCCCTCCCTTGTGACATGGCAGCAAGCATTGTTTCCTGGTTTTCCAATGGCCTGTTCTACTTAGTTCAGCACTTGGATATAAAGATATTTAGTAGCATACTGCCGTGTTCATGAGATAATTATTCCCTGCATTTGTCTTCCTTTCCAGTGTGGTTTAAGCAACACGTGAGGTTAAGCAACAGGATTGTGCGAAGTGAAACACAGAATCTTAGAAAATACTTTCTTACTTAACAACTGAAGGGGCCAGACCACACCCAAGCATTCTCTCTCTCCAATTTTTGTCTCCTGTTAACTTCCGATTTCAGTTGGCTTTCTGATTTAAATGAGCCCATTTTTTCTTTTAAAAGACTGCTACAGTCAATTTCTGGGCATAAAACACTGTGACAATCACTGATTTGTGAAGGTTTTTGGTGCCAGATTTTCCTGTTTCCTTGGTCAAATGCTCAGTATTCTGCACAGCTGTATGAAATTGGCATTTCTATATTAACCACATCAAATCAGCTTGAGAAATAGCCAAATCCAGGGTCTTTACCCATTAATTCAAATGGTGGTAGGGAAATAGTCCCAAGGACTTGTCAGCCAATTGTGCACTATGCAGCAGAGAATTGTCTTTTATCGAGTTAGTGGGGGCTCCTGTTAGGGGTTAGCAGGTCTCCCCTGCCTCACACATTTTCTCAGACCCCAGCTAATGATGGAGGAAATGACACCCACAAATTCCAGATAGTGGTTACTTTTGGGGGTTGGGGTTGGGAGAGAGATTAGAGATGGGAAGGGAAAGTAACAGAGGGACTTTCAAATACAAAGCTAACATTCTCTAAATCATTAGTGGTTGCTTGCTTGTGGGTTGTGTTGGGTTTTTTTATGCTCTACAATATAACAATTTTGTATGTACCTAATATGTACTTCCTTTTAAAGTAGAAAAGCTGGGAAATATAAACTGGTGAATATTTTTCCCTTGCCATCTTAGTCCTGCATCCAAAATGCAGCCATCCAAGAAATCTCAAACTTAACTTTGGAAGGGTCATCTCGTGATGCTTAGCTCACCATTTTAGTTTTCAAACTACCAATTCTTCGGATTCTGTCCAAGGTCCCTCAAGCACCATCCCAAGGGGCAAAGGGAAGTCAACAGATGGAGTCTGGGCTCCTTACCCGTTTCAGCCACATTTGATTCTGTTCTATATGTTAAGATTCTGGGTAAGAAATGGTAAAACAAATAAAACAAAAACTAAAACTGGGAGGGAGAACAGTATTTTTCTGGTTTTTGAAAGCTAGCCAATGAAATTATACTGCAGTTTGCTTGAGGCAGACCAAGTTTATGCCTTTCTGCCTGACGTTCCAGGGAAATTACTGATGGTATCCCCTTCCAATTCCCAGTTTGGATGAGAAGTTGTTAAAGTCATCCCAGTTATAATGAATACTTTTCTGACAACTTTATCTAAGATTGCAAAGGACTAGTTCCCAAAGCTGAAGCAAGGAGTGGAAGAAATGAAGAGGACCAGTTGGAGAGCTTTCTTGATCAGGTCTTTTCCAACCTTTTTTTAGTCAGAATTTTTCCTTTATTTTCAAACCATTTTTTTTTTCCTGAGGCAGATTCAGATAGGTTCAGATTCCTGACCCTATTGGTCACTGTGCATTTGATGTGTTTCAATTTTTTTGTCCTGGAGTCTCCAGAAATAACAGTGATATTTTAAATGTCATCTATTCAGGGTGGATTAAGAGGCTCTCGGGATATAGAATGTTCGTGTTAAAAGGAAAGAAAAGATCATCAAGATCATCACAAGAGGATGGGTATCGGGAACTCTACTGTCAGCCACTTACATAAAAGTCACTAAGGAAATGAGAAATGCACATACATTTCCAGGCTTGTTCTTAGAGATTCTTTCTTTCTTTCTTCTTGCTTGCTTGCTTGCTTGCTTGCTTGCTTTCTTTCTCTTTCTTTCTCTCTCTCTCTCTCTCTCTCTCTCTCTCTCTCTCTCTCTCTCTCTCTCTCTCTCTCTCTCTCTCTCATTCTTTTGTTCTTGGAGATTCTTATTAAGTTGCTCCAGAATCGAACCTAAAATAAGAAGCTGAATTTTAACAATTTCCAGTGATTCTATTGTTTGGCCATTTTGAGGGAATCTTCAGGGATCCCACTGGTTCCCAATTTGTGTGATGTTCAGTGAAGAAAAGAGTTTTTTGGTTGACTAGGAAAGGGGAATGTGGAGTACTCCTTTGTGATCGCTCCCCCCTACCTTTGGAAAATGACAGTCCATATTCACATATTAATGTCTATGAACAATCTTGCAGACAGATATACACTTCCTTTTGTCCAATCTAGCTTCTCCAAAATTTATTCAAACATTTGACCCTTTCATCGCTACTTAAATGATACTTAAACACCATAGACTATACTTTGGGAAAGGCTGAACCAACAGTGTATAGCAGCATCTGTCTTATGGCATTTCAAAATCTGTATTTCATATTGGATTACTCTTTACTTTCCCATAGCTGAATGATGGCCCCCTTTGCACCATTTGAATTGCAGATGGAGAAAGACTGACATTCTGAGATCAGTGACTGACCCAGCCCTTCAGGCTTCAGTGACCAGTCCTGCCCATCTTCTAGGATTCCTTTTCCTCTTCCCTTGAATGTCTTACTTGGCATAATACAATAGTCTTTTTAACATGAGAAATGATTTTTATATGGAAGAACTACCAGATCATACTTCTGTTTTCTTTACTCATATATACTTCAGTAGAATGGGTGGCATAGAATGGGCAGATGAGAGTGAGGATAAAGAAGTAGGGGTAGAAGGAAACAGGTAATGGAGAACCTTGACAATCAAGTAGAGAAATTTAAATGTGAGGATGTTAAGAAACAGGAAATGGAACAGCTTCCCTCTTTCTTTTGTTCTTGAGCAGCTCTTTCAAGAGAAAGAAGTAGTGCCTTTGTTGAAATAGCTCATTTATAATGCACTTGTTTCTTTTCCTTAGATAATGACAAGGCTTTAAATTTGAGTAACACCTAATGTGACCCAGGTGGCTTATGTAAGCCTGTTTCTGCTGTTCATTCTTGCATTGGTAATCCTTGACTTCTTTACCTTTTTCTCATGTGGGGCTTCTGTGCTGGATTCATTGTAACTGTGCCATTTGGTACTCAGCCTCGGCTCCCTTGGCAATAGTCATGAATTTTCTCACTGAACAGGGTGATATCCTTGGAGAATCAATCCTGCCCAAAAGGAACAACAAGGTTACTAATATTTTTTTCATAGTGACCAATGGAATTATATCATTGCTTTGAATTTCTCTCTATGAGACTTCTTGTCTGGGGAATATCTATTCCACAATTGATTAAATCCATATCTGCAGGGAATAGAAATACTTTACCAACCATCATTGCTCTGAATAGGTTACCTGTCCCAGGAGCCAGTGATAGAAATGTGGGGACATTTTAATGCTGCCTCTTCCGTTGCCTCTGCTAACCCATGTCTGCTTCGGAGAAGCACTTGCTGTCATGAATGCCCCGCAGCTCACCCCTTCAGCCAGGCTGGCTACTTGTTGCTGCCAAACATTGCATCTGCAGCTCACTCATGACCAGGCTTTGTATTCTAATTTCCGAAGCTTCTCCAGCTAGGTGTCATTTTTTTCCCTGTGTGTACCTGATCCTGCGATATAATAGGGTCACCTTTTTAAGGGACTTCCTTAGAATTCCTTCTCCCATTCAAACCAGAAAGCAGGCTTGTTAGAAAACCAATTATTTTTTATAAGAGGCCAACTAGTTTGGAGAGTAAATGTTGGAACCCTCTTAATCTTTTTGTTCCTTGTAACTTAGCTATTTCTAGGAGCTCCATGTGGAACTTGGATGGAGACTGTAGTTGGAGTTTCTAAAGGATTATATTAAAGCCTGTTGACTCCCCAGTGACGAGCTGAGCTGAGTGCACAGGTGTATGCCATCCACAGGGCACACAGGTGTTTTAAGTTGGCTTTAACCATTTCCATGTTTTCTCTGTTTGCTTTATTATCCTTGGTCCTATATTAACAGCTGGCCTTCCCATTCACAATGCATTTGCAGGCACAGAGGGGGCTCGCACAGACCTGTTTATTCCTGGTAAGAGCTCAAGGCCTTTTTCAATTTATACTGCTTTTTGTGTATCTTCTCGATACTTGAATTTCTGACTTTTGTAATTTGTTGCTTACTATTTGTTTTGGGATCCATGGCTTTTGACCATTTGGGTCTTTCTACTGCTTATAAACTGTTTTCTATCTTAAGCTCTCATCTGGGTATACTCTCTGACTTCTACATGCCTTAAAATTTCAGATGAATGATGTTCGTATTAGTCCTAAATCATGTGAACCCCTATCAGCTTGTCTGCGCCCCTTAACGTAGGGAGAAGAGAGTTTTGAAACTTTATTTAGAACCAAAAGTTTTTTCTTCACGTATTGCTAGCCTGGGGACAGTGGATGAGGCTATGTAGATACCATAAAGAAGGGGCTCCACGCTGACAGCAATGAGCCAGATATGGAGCTCAAGCTCACAAACCATGAGATCATGACCTGAGCTGAAGTTGGACACTCAACCGACTGAGCCACCCAGGCGCCCCTAGAGGTCATCTTTTGATGGATATGGATGGTGGGCAACAGGGAGGACACATTTAAGAAATAGCTTTGGCGCTAAGATCATTGAAGCACTTGGGTCCAAGTGGAGTCCTTTAGCTCACTAATTGGCAGATGATGTACATGACATGATAGGGAACCCAGGAGGTTTGAAAATAAGAGAAGATCCTCATTTAGAAACCCCAAATACTCCTCTGATTTGCCTGATAGGTTCTTTAAAGTACAGCGTAATGAGAGAAGTTAAATTGGGAGTGGATTACAAAAGACCTTTTTTTCTCAAATCAAAGTTTTTGCTTGGGATAATTGTAAATTTACATGCAACTGTAAGCCAGTAGTACAGAGACCTCTCTTATAACCTTTTCTAGCATCTCCTGCTGGAAATATTTTGCAGAATTACAGTATAGCATCAAAACCAAGGTACTGACATTGATACAATCTATGGATGTTTAGATTTCCTAGTATCCCATGCAGCCATTTGTGTGTATGTATCTTTGTGTGTGTTACATTCTAAACAACTGACTCACCTGTGCAGGTTCATGAATCCGCCACAGTCAAGATCCCAAACACTTCCGACACTGTAAGTATCCTTTGTGTTGCCTTCTAAAGACATAATGACTTCCACCTGTCCCCTTCCCCTTGTCTCAGACCTTTTGCAACCACTCATCTGTCTTCCATTTCTAAAAAATTGGTTACTTCAAAACTATCTTACAAATGGAATCACACAGTATGTAACCTTTTGGATAAACTTTTTTGTGTCTAATTCCCTGGATGTTCAGCCAAATTTTTGTGTTTATTGATAGCTAATTCTTTTTCTTACTGAGTAGTATTCCATGGTATGTGTGTGCCACAGCTTATGCAACCCTTCATCCCTCGAAGGACATCTGGGCTGATTTCAGTTTTTGGCTATTAAAAAATAACATGGCTATAAACATTAATGTGCAAGCTTTTTGTATGAAAATAAGTATTTTTTTTCCTCTGATCGATACTTAAAGGTACCTTTGTTGGTTTGTATAGTAGTTGCGTGTTTAGCTTTAAGCAAGCTGCCAGACAATTTTTTTCAGTATGACTGTATCATTTTATATTCCCTTCCCTGACATTTGATATTGTCACTATTTTTTATTGTAGCCATTCTGACAGGTGTGTAGTGATACTTTATTGTGGTTTTAGTTTGGATTTAAAAAATGAAGAATAATGCTGTACATCTTCTCCCATGCTTACTTGCCATCTGCATATCTACAGTATACTATCTCTCATGTCTTTTGCACATTTTTAATTAGATTTTTTTTTTACCATTGAGTTACGAGAGTTCTCTATGTACTCAGATAGAAGCCCTTTATCACATATGTGGTTTGCAGATAGCTTCTCTCCATCTGTAACTTGTCATTTCACGCTCTTCATATGGGCTTTGACAGACAAAAAAAAGTTTTCAATTTTGATGAGGTTTGATTATTTTGCCTTTTATAGATGCTAAATTTAGTGCCAGGTCTAGGAACTCTTTGCATATCCCTAGATCCCAAAGACATCCCTTCCTTTTCTTTTGGTTTTATAGTTTCAGCTAGTCACAAGTCCATGATCCATTATGAGTTAATTTTTATATAAGGTATAAGGTCAGGTTGAGATTTTTCCTCTTAGGGTTATCCCAGTTGCTCCATCACTGTTTACTAAAAAGATGATTCAACATAAAACTGGCCTAAGTTAACATCAGCAAAATGTTGTTCTTGGTGTGGGCTGCGATGCTGTTCGTAGGCGCTCCTGTTCATTGTGAGGCTTTTAAAGGTCTATAAGATTCTATAAAGGAAGATTCTGACTGACTCCAACATTTGGTGGAAGACATTCCTGGTAAAGGTTTCCAAGTGACTAGAAGGACAGGTCTGGAGTGGCCCCATAACCGCTCACTGTACAACCTTACCCTTCCATCACAAGATTGAGTAGAATAAAATGAAGGCCAGAAACACCCCGGAGGGGACTGCATGATCAATAGTGTTGACAAACAGAACTCCAGCCTCAGGGCCTGTGGGAGTCTCCTCCTTCTCCAAGTATTTTCTATGCAGCCTTCGTGTCTCAGAGGGCACAGGACAGTGGAGCAGCATGGTCTAGGTGACCAGCCAGTAGAAAAAAAATTTTCTGCAGGAATCTCCTTTGGATCCAGGTTTTTTAGTATTTCAACCAATGGACCTACCTTCCTATGAATTATCCTGGCTCCTCTGTTACTTGCAGTTCGAAGGTTTTTCCTCTCACTGGTCAAAATAAAGGGCGGCAGGAAGATATTTTTGCAACTCTAATACTAAAAGAATTTTAGGAGGACTGACACCAAACACACACCATTACCAACTGGAGTCAAAAAAACTACCTTTTCTTGGAAAGGTCTTGAGTTAATTACCCTTTGGAACATTGCCATCCAGCTCGGGTACCAGGGGAACAGTGAATTGCATGGGAAGCACTACTAAATTACGGCTCCCAGGTCCAGAATCATTGACTGGGGCAAATGAGGTAAAGCCCCTGATGTCTTTGCCCTTCAGTTTCCATTTCCTCAAAATGGCAGTAAGACCTGTCTTAGCTACCTCATGGTGCCATTGTGGGGTTCAACTTAGATAATAAATGAGACTGTTCTCTGAAAACCTGATAGTCTTCCAGATTAAGAAGATCTATGTTGTACACATACCCAGCAGGCTTCTCTGCCTACGTGGTCCCTACCCCCACACTGCAGCTGTGTTTGTTTAAAAAAAAAAATCCTCTGTCCCTGCCCACCCCCCACCAAGAAAAAAGAAGCCTAATTTCGAGGGACTATCAGTAAAGAGTTGAACAGTGTTTGGCAGCAAAGTGCTCAATAAATCATAGCTGTCCTAATCATCCTGTGACATTTCATTACACCTTGCCACCCACTAGCTGACAGCTTGGTTGGGGGCTATGATGGGGGAGGCTGATAGCTGTGTTCCCCTTCTGTGACACACAGTCCTGACTGAGAAAGGCTTCCCATACCCATCCTAGACTGCATTTCTAAAACCCTCTTGAAGTTAGATGTGGCCATATGGCTGGGTAGAGCCAAAGGAATGCGAAAAATAGTGATGTGTGCTACTTCAGGAACTGTCCCTGACAGCTCCCCATCATGCTCTTGCCGCCTCCTCTGTGATTGGCTAGAATGCTGGTGTTGAGCAACATACTAGAAGGAATGAATGTAAAGAAAACAGCAGTGTCTGTGTTATCCTCCCTGATGTCCGGAAATGTCTACACAGAGTATCACTGCTCTGTGAAACTTGGTATTTGATTAATTGTATAGTTTAATTTAATTGTTTTTCAACAGCAGCTGGCCTAGCCTAAGTCATGGCTCATGCTGTCACTTCATTTTCTATGTGAACATGTGAACATGTTGGGGGATGGCAGACATGTGACATGTTCTATTTTTCTTTTATTTTTCCCTTGTGACATGCGAAAATCAAGTCACACAGAACTGTAGGGTATGAACTCTCTAGTTCAAATAAATCTTTCAGAAATAACTTTTGAAAGTGCATTTCTTTCAAGACTGCATTTTTCAAGAGTTGACTTTATTAAGTAAAATGAGTGTCACCTACAAATATTAGCCAGAACAATTTTTGAGATAAGTTTGACGGAAGGCATTTTCTCTCTGAAAGGAGTTTTATCCAATCAAATTTTCTTCATGTGGCCCACATCTGGTACAGTCACAAACTATGAACTCCAGTCTTTTCATTTCCCCTGGGTTTGTAGAACACAGCGCAGCCACTGGCCCTTTAAATATCTTCAGTATTGAAACAAAACTCCAGGACTGGGAAATGTTAACACATGACATGGGCAGTTGAGTGGCTGTCCCCTAAGCCGCTGAAGCCAAAGGGATCCAGGTTTTAGCTACAGCCTAACCATCAGATCAGTCATGGACCCAGGAAAAACTGACCTAGAACTCTGTTCCCTCAACTGAAAGCAGAGTTAATAATAGTAGCCACTCATGTGGGGTCCATGGCGTAATCCATGCAGATGGTACAGATGCTCAAAATGCACTCAATAAAGTCAGCTATTCTGTTCACAAGGACTTTTTGTAAATAACAGCACTGAAAGCCGTTTGAAACAGTTTTGCCTCTTTGTTAAACTGAAACTATTTTGCTGCAAGTATAGTTAGACTACCAGCCTAAAACAGAAAATTTCTACCAGGAAGGGTCCTACTTGGTTAGTGATCACTAGAATATACAACTGTGTACGTGAGACAGAGAGAGGGAGTGAGAGAGATGGAGGGAGAGGTAGATACAGGGCAAAGTAGACAGGGAGAGCAACAGACAGAGCGATAGTGACAGACAGAATATGAGACAGAGGGAGTTACGGTGGGGGTGGGAGGACAAAAGGGAGGGGCATGGAGTGACAAGAGAATGCAAATGCAAATCAAAGTCCATAGAACAACCTCTTTGAAGTACTGAAAGGAAAACTACAACAACGTTGAAGGCAAATTCTATACCAAAATGAATATTTACCATTAAAAAAGAATTCCATTTATAACTCTCCTAATTTTTGTGCAGATGCAAGTTTTGGCTTGGTATGGTTTTCCTGCTGCCTGAAGAACATTACATTTCTTACAGGGTAGGTCTTCTGATGCTGAATTTTTCTCAGTGTTTTGTTAGTCTGCAAAAGTCTGTACTTGGTTTACTTATTGCCTACTGTGGCCACACCAACCACTCTACCTTTTGCAGTAGGAAGAGATCTTACCACTACTGCAGGGGTGAAAATTGCTTCAAGGCACGATGCTACATATTTTACTTGCATCTCTTCTTTCTTGTCCCCTAGAATGTCAGTCCCTTGAGAGCAGGGGTGTTCCCAGCATTTAGTGCAGGATCTTACCCCGGTCGTTCTTTCCTGGGCAGCCACCTTCTTGGGCCCCTCCTGCTTGGTGGCTGCCTCATTCTGGTCCTCTGCTGCCCACACAAGTACCTCCAGAGCCTTTGCTGTCTATCACTGCCACCCACCCCTATTACAGCCTTGTTGGTGGAGGGTTGAGCTGACAAGACTCTACGGCCCTTTCTTCTGGGGACACAATAAAGACACTAGCTGTGAGGAGCCAACTGGTGGTGGAGGTAGAGAGGGAGGAAGTGATGGGGCAAGAACAGGACAGAGCTGGCTTTGGGGAGGACCACATCAGGTATGGGCAGGAGGATGTTGCTACATGAGCTGAGGATACCTTTGACTGTGGAGGCAGAAATGACCTTCAGAGAAGGAAGGAGAGCTAGGAAGATAATGGTGGTGGGTTAGAACCCTGCAGAGAGGGGTGGGTGAAGACAAAGGTGTGTGTGTGTGTGTGTATTTAAATTTAGTGTAATTCATGCTGAGCTAATTGGGAAAAGACTTTAAAAATAGGAGTTATTGGGAGTGCCTGAGTGGCACAGTTGGTTAAGAGTCCAGTTAAGCATCTGACTCTTTGCCTCAGGTTGTGATATCGTAGTTTGTGGGGTAGAGCCCCACATCAGATTGTGTGCTGACAGTGTGGAGCCTGCTTGGGATTCTCTCTCTCCCTCTTCCTTTCTCTCTCTCTCTCCCTCTCTCTTTTTCTCTCTCAAAAAAATAAACAGAATAAAAATAAAAATAAGTATTTAATAGGCAAAGTAAAGAAATGAAATGATTATAGTTTAAATATTTTCATTAAATGAAACAGCATATACGATGCCCTAGTGTTACACCTAGCACATTGGAGCTACATAGTGAATGCTGTTATTATTAAACCACTAACTTGAAAATTAAAAGACTTTTGTCAAAATAGGATTTACCTGACTTTCTAATTTGAATAAAGAAGTCTACATACTCATGACCTCTTTGGCTCTTCTGGGGTTTATCTATTCTATGCCAATTCCATGACATAATTCTCTGGATTTTAAGTCTTGATTTGCATTCTAGCCAGACACAGATAAATGCATGTATAGAAAAGACTTGAATAGTTTTCCAGATACTGTAATTATTCATCTTGGTGATTTTGTTTTAGGAAAAATTCCTCGAAGAATTGAGTATCATCACCACTTGTCAAAATTAAGTAAATTCAGAATGTTTGTAAGGCTATTTGCTCGTATAAATAAAACTACTATTACAGAAATAACAGAAAGAATAATTGAGCTCATATTAAGTTGCCTCCCTGCTTCAGATTTTCCCCCTTTCACAGTCAGCTTTTCTGCCTTACCAGATTTGTATTTCTCGAGAGAGCACAGATGTGAGCATGTCTCCTCTCCAACTCACAGCCTCCAGGGGCTCCCCATTGTCAAATGGCTTGGTCTGACATGCTGGCACACCTTTCTAGCCTCAATGCTTACACTGCCCCTCAGAGACCTTATGTCCTAGAGAAACAGATACATTTTATGCCATATCCTATGCTTTCCCAGTGGGAATCTTTAAATTCTACTCATGTTTGAAGACACAGTTAAAATGGCAATTCTTCTTGGAAGCTTTATCTGATTTCCATGCCTAAATCCAGGGTGGTAATTCCTGTCTCTAAACTATCACAACACTTTATTTTATCCATCTTGGGGGCAACTGGGTGGCTCAGTCAGTTAAGCATCTGACTCTTGATCACAGCTCAGTCATGATCCCACAGTTCATTGGGTTCAAACCCTGCATCGGTCTGTGTGCTGACTGTTTGGAGCCTGCTTGGGATTCTATCTCTATCTGCCCCTTCCCCACTCCTGCTCACTCTGTCTCTAAATAAATAAACTTAATTTCTATTTTACCTGTCTTGTACTAGATTGTGCCCACCTATTTTCCTTCCTTCCTTCTGCATTTTGTGCACATACTATATCACATGCTGTGTTACATGCTGAGTATGCAGCAAGGAATAAATCAGGAGAGATCCTTGTTCTTAAGAATAGGACATGCTAGGGGAAAGAGAGCCACTGATTAATCAAAAAGTACATTTGGGGCCCCTGAGTGGCTCAGTAGCTGACTTTGGCTCTGGTCATGATCTCCAGATTCATGAGTTCAAGCCCAATGTTGGGCTCTGTGCTGACCATTCATAGCCTGGAGCCTGCTTCAGATTCTGTGTCTCTCTTTTTGCCCCTCTTTTGTTGGTGCTCTGTCTCTTTCTCTCAAAAATAAACATTAAAAAAAATTTAAGTACATTTTTAATTACAAAATGAATGCTACCAAGGAAATTACAGAGCACCGTAAGCTAGCACAACAGAGGACTGAATTTAGATTTTGAAATATAAATGGGATTTTGGTTAGGGAAGTAGTGCAGACCTGGTGCTGGGAAAGGACACCCACAATCATACTTTCAGATGTTCTAGCTTGCAGCCTACAGCTACGCAGTCTGGCTCTCCTGGAGAGTTCATAAAAAACTTTCCCTTTGGTGTGCATCCATCTGCCTAAGTGCAGAACACCTTGATTAGCCTCTCCCAGCTGACTCTTGATTTATCCAAATTTCACTCAAAATGTCTTTGGTTTGTCCATCTCCACAGCCACTTCTTTCTCTCTTATAAATCCTGATTTTTGCTTTTGGTCAATGGAATCCATTAATTACTAGTTTATTATGGTTTCTTCTCCATATAAATAAATAACATGCAAGTAAAATAAACATCTGCCTGTTTTTTTGGGGGGGAGAAGTTACCATTTACTGAACTTTGATTAGTGCCAGACATGGTGTGTGAGTTTTAAATACATTATCTCATTTGATTTTCACCTTGAAACTCAAAACTCAATGATTATTTTATTGCCACAATGGAAAATAAATCACAGAAATGGAAAGTGAGAGGACCCAAATTTGAATCTAGTTCTAGTTGACTCCAATGCCCGTGTTTCTAACCACACATTGTCCTGCCATCCCCAATTGTACAAGTTCCTAGAAGGGAGGCAAAATATTTCATCCCTAGTGATTCCTTGTGTGAAATGGAAAATCAGGTAGAAAACCATACTTGATATCATTATATTTCAGAAATAAAGGGGCTTATGCTAGTATTCTAAAAGTTTGGCTCTCAATTTTAAGGACCTAAATCAATTAAAATTCAAATACCACTTTTCCATAATAACTAACATGAATCTCGTTCAAAAGTGATAATTCTATGTGATTTTTCAAAGAACTATTAGGTTATATTAAAAATGTTTTTCCTTTATTTCCTTAGCACATTTTTACCAAGGAGACTTTAGTCCATTTTTCTGTCTATCCAAGTGTCTGCCTGCCTTATTTCCCTTTTTCTCTTTCCTTTATTTTGGGCCATCTCTATTTTTCTTGTTTTTTACTTTTCCCTTCTTTCCTTGATCCCTTCCTTTCTATTCATCCATCATCTGTCCATGCATCCTCTTTGCTCCTTAAATACATAAATCAAGGAGATCCAAAATAGTTGAAAATTTTCAAAATTCTAAACCTTCCCTCCAACAAAAATGGTCTCCATGCATTAACATTCCCAGCTATGGCTGGGTTCATTAGTTGTCATATGAGCTAATTTATTTGAATAGTTGAAGCATCTCCTGTTGAGGGTGATTCCTAACTTTATTAGGAAAGGAGTTTTGTTTTCTAAAAACCGTTGAGAAGTACTGCTTGTTCTCCACTTGAGGGAATTTCTAAAGCCTTCAGAATGCATTCCACCATGAATGAAAAATGAGGCTATCTGATAAATAGGTAGACCTTGAAACCTTGAACGTTGAGATGCTTATTGGATCCTAAACTGTACTTCAGTAGAATAACCTGATTAACGTCCAAGGTTTGACACTTCCTGTTCCAGTCAAGCCAGGATATCTCAAAGGAATATTCACTGAACTGTTCTGTTGGTGCTGTCCTTCAAAAACTCAAAATGGTACAGAAAGAAAGTACTTTGAAAAGTTTTGTAACATGCACTTGTGAGTGTATATTCAGACATAACACATGTGGGATTAAATTCAGACAGGAAGGCATTATGAGCAGCTTGATGAGGTGACCTCTCTTTAAAGCAATATTCTTTAAATAATTGTGCACATGTATTTAGTAATATAGGGAAGCATCTAGTTTTCTGTTAACACTGTGTTCCTCTCTTTACACCCAGAATAATAAACTTGTTAAATGTATTAGGTAAAATAATACTTTTAATCTTACTATAACTGTGTTTCACTCCACGGTTTTTAGTGAGGCATAATTTAGTGTTTCTTGGGATGCCTAGCTGACTCAGTCATTGGATTAGACAACTCTTGATCTCAAGATCATGAGTTCAAGCCCTACATTATGCATGGAGCCTACTTAAAAAATCATCTGAATGACTATAATTTAATGTCTTTTTTTTTTTAATAACAGATCTAATTTATCTTCACAACAGATTTTGTTTTTAGCCTTTGATCTACACTTTAGTATTTTTAGTTTAAGTTCCAGTTAAAATACAGTAGAATGTTAGTTTCAGATGTACAATATAGAGATTTAACATGTCTATACAATATCTGGTGCTCATCACAAGTGTACTCCTTAATCCCCATTACCCATTTAGCCCATCCCCCCATCAGTTCTCTGTAGTTAAGAGTCTGTTTCATGAAATGCCTCTTTTTTTCCTCCTTTTGCTTGTTTGTTTCTTAAATTCCACATAGAGTGAAGTGATAAGGTATTTGTCTGACCTTCATATTTCTCTTAGCATGATACTCTCTAGCACCATCCCTGTCATTGCAAATGGCAAGATTTCATTAGTTTTTATGTGTAAATATTATTCCATTATATATATATACATACATATATACACACACCACATCTTCTTTATCCATTCATCAGTCAATGGACATTTGGGCTCTTTTCATAATTTGGCTATTGTTGATAATGCTGCTGTAAACATTGAGGTGCATGTACCCCTTCAAATTTGTATTTTTGTATGCTTTGGATAAATACCTAGTAGTTCAGTTGCTGGGTCATAGGGTAGTTCTACTTTTAACTTTTTGAGGAACCTCCATACTGTTGTCCAGAGGGCTATACCAGTTTGCATTCTGACCAGGAGTGGAAGAGGGTTCCTTTTTCCCCATATCCTCACCAATACTTGTTGATTCTTGTGTTGTTGATTTTTAGCAATTCTGATGGGTATGAGGTGATATCTCTTTGTAATTTTGATTTTCATTTCCCTGATTATCAGTGATACTGCACATCTTTTCATGTGTCTATTGGCCATCGGTATGTCTTTGGAGAAATGTATGTTTGTGTGTTCTGCCCACTTTTAGTTAGATTATTTGTTTTTTGGGGTGTTCAGTTGTATAAGTTATGTATATATTTTGGTTACTAAACCTTTTATTGAGTATATCTTCTGTAAATATCTTCTCCCATTCAGTAGGTTGCTTTTTAGTTTTGTTGATTGTTTCCTTTGCTGTGTAGAAGCTTTTTATTTTGATGTAATCCTAATAGTTTATTTTTGTTTTTATTTCCCTTGCCTCAGAGGACATGTCTAGAAGGAAGTTGTTATGATCATGTCAGAGAGGTTACTGGCTGTGCTCTTCTCTAGGATTTTGATGGTTTCCTGTCTCACATTTAGGGCTTTATTCCCTTTTGAATTTATTTTTGTGTTTGGTATAAGAAGGTGGTCTAGTTTTACTTTTTTAGATGAGGCTCTGTAGTTTTCCCATCACCATTTATAGAAGAGACTTTTTTTCTATTGGATATACTTTCCTGCTTTTCTAAGTAACTGACCATATAGTTGTGGGTTCATTGGTGAATTTTCTGTTCTGTTATATTGATCTAGGTGCCTATGTTTGTCCCAGTATCATACTGTTTTGATCACTACAGCTTTGTAATATAACTTGAAGTCTGAATGATGATGACTCCAGATAAATCTAGTAATCTAGAACCTCTGGAATGCAGCAAAAGTGGTCTTAAGAGGGAAGTATATAGCAATACAGGCCTACAGCAAGAAGCAAGAAAAATCTCAAACAATTTAACCTTATATTTAAAGGAACTAGAAAAAGAACAATTAATGAATACTAATGAATATATATATAATGAATATATATATGAATAATACTAATGAATACTAATGCCAGTAATAAAAGTAATAAAAGTAATAAAAATCAGAGCAGAAATAAATGATAGAGAAACTAAAAAAACAATGGAAGAGATCACTGAAACCAGGATTAAAAATTTACAAACCTCTAAGTAGACTTGCCAAGAAAAAAAATAGAAAGGACTCAAAATTACTAATGAGAAGGGAGAAATAAACAACACCACAGAAATGCAAGCAATTATAAGAGAATATTATGAAAAACTGAATGTCAACAAACTGGACAAACTGGAATAAATGGGTAAATTCCTAAAAACAAATAAACTATCAAAACAAAACAGGAAGAAATAGAAAACTTGAACAGACTGATAAATTGCATCAGTAATCAGAAATTTTTCAACAAAGTCAGGACCAGATGGTTTCCCAGGAGAATTCTGCCAGACATTTAAAGAAGAATTAAGACCTATTTTTCTCAAGCAGGTCAATGTCTATGATGAACATGGATGCAATTATTCTCAATAAAATACTACAACATGAAAAAAATAATTCACCATGATCAAGTGGGATTTATTTCTGAGTTGCTAGGTAGTTCAGCAGTTGGAAATCAATTTGTTATACACATTAATAAAAGAAAGTATAAAAACCATAAGATCATTTCAATAACTGCACAAATGAATTTGACAAAACACAGCACCTGTTCATGGTAAAAACCCTCAACAGTAGGTTAGAGGGGAAATACCTCAACATAATAAAGGCCATATATGAAAAACCCATGGCTAACACTTCCTACATGGGGAAAACCTGAGAGCTTTTCCTCTGCAGTCAGGAACAAGAAAGGGATGTCCACTCTAACTACTGTTACTGAACACAGTACTGGAAGCCCTAGCCACAGAAATAAATAAACAAAAAGAAATAAAAGACATCCAAATTGGCAAGGGAGAAATAAAACTTTCACTATTTGCAGGTGACTTGATAACTCTATGTAGAAAACCCAAAAGACTCCGTCTACCCAAAAATTGTTAGAACTGACACACAAATTCAGTAATGTCTCAGGATATAAAATCAATGTCCAGAAATCTGTTGTGTTTCCATATACTATGAATGAAGCAGCAGAAAGAGAAATTTAGAATCAATTCCATTTGCAATTGTACCAAAAATAATAAGATACAAAGACAAAGGGGTGAAAGACCTATACTCTGAAAACATAAAACACTGATGAAAGAAACTGAAGATGACACAAAGAAATGTAAAGACATTCCATGTTCGTAGATTGGAAGAAACAATATTGTTAAAATGTCTATACTACCCCAAATAATCTACACATTTAATGTAATCCCTATCAAATACCACCGGCATTTTTTTCTTATAGAGCTACAATAAACAACCTAAAATGTGTATGGAACTGCAAAAAACACTGAATAGCCATATTTACTAACATTCCCTAGAAGTGTTAGAAGTAATTCATGTGAATATGGCTACAGGTTTGTTTAAAAATACTGAGTTTAAAAGTGTTGTTTTCTTCTTTATGGTTTCTTTTTGGCTACACATTTCCAATTTTACTGCGGTTCTAGTTTTCCATTGTTAAACTGGAAAATTAATTGCAAAACACTGGATCTTTTAAAATTTAGATAAATAACATTTCACTAGAGCATGCACTGCATTATACTTTTTATACATTATATTTCAGGTTTTTATTTGATTTTATTTTATATTCAACTGCCTGCTTTCAATATTGGTGGTTTGGTTTCATGTGCATGGAATAGAAAATTGTTATACCTATAGATTTACAGCAAAAAAAATTGGATAGATTCTTCAGATGTGTGAGTTTTTGCACTAATTTGAATTAATTTGAGATTGCTTTGCCAGAACTGAGAGAAATTTTCACATTTTTCTCATTCACATGGCAAAGAAACTTTTAGGCCTATGGATTTATAGAAAGAAAGGTAAATCTGACTAGATCCTCAGAGATTGTATGATCAGGCTCTTTTTGTGTTTTAGAGAAAAAGAAACTCAAGCTCAGAGAGGTGAAGAGAGAGTTCCCAAACCTGCAGAAAGAAGTTGCCCTACTTTATATGCAGGAGGACAATGCTTGTGTTGTGGTCCTTTTGGGTTTCTTTAGTTTTCATGCTTCAATGGTAGTCAAGGGAGTTTTTGAAGCATCAAGAGCCTTTTGAATGTCTATTCCTTGTCTTATTCTCATGGAACACCTACTTTACAGTCTGAAAGCAAGATGTGAGAAGAGATACAAATTAAACAGAGTTACTCAAGAATTAAGTACTTGTGTAAAAACTATGGAGGGGAGCACAGAGTGTAGGAGTATGTATATAAAAAAAGAGGGATCTGACCTGGTCAGGTGGATTAGGGAATGTCTTCAAGGGGAAGGCAAATCGAAGCTGAGACTGAAGGTTAATTTGGAATTGTCTAATGGAGGAAGACAATTCCATTAATAGTAGTATCATGAGAAACACTAAACAGTACTGGGAATGTAGGATTTGAGACATTGGGTTGTGATAATGACTGCCTGAGGGAAAACCTCTCTTTTAACAAGTCTATTTCTGTGAGCAAGACATTGAGGTTCTCTGTTCCTCACCAGTGTTTGCTGTAAAATAAGGATAATAATGCTACTAGCATATTATACTGTTAACATAGTATTATGAAAATCCCTTGTGAAATAGTGCATATAAAGTGCCTTAATGCATGCCCAGCACATAGTAAACAACAAACATCTGTTATTATTCGAGCATTTTGCAGATTATAAAGCACTTTTATGGTTATTATGTATCATTTGATCAGCAATGCTTCCCTATAGTACTCAGTCCTCAGGGCATACTGATACTGCCCTCTGCTACTGGTACTGTGATTCTTTTTGAAGAAAATAAATGGACACTGTGAACCCCTCTTTAGCTCCATCAAGGGCCAGAAGTACTCCAGAGAGGAAACAGACATAGCCTGGGTCTCAGAGTCCCAAAGAATATTCAAGAATCGTTTTTTCTAGACTGGAAGTCGGTTAGTACTTAAAATGCTAGTCATAGGTCAAGAAGAAAGGAAACACACATTTAAAGGACTAGGTTACATTAAAGATCCTGACAACATGACATTTATGATTTAAGTGCCTCTCAGGAATCATGTCCTCAAACTGTTCAATAATGATGTAAGAAGGGTGAGCAAACAATTTAAGTGTTACTCTGAAATAATCTCAGCAGGAGCACAGTATTGTAAACTGTCATCTCCACATCTATGTTCTGTGAAGTAGCTATTCATTGTTGTCCATTTATTCCTTTACAGTTACAAGTCTTTGACCAAGTCACTTAGCATCTTCTAACAGTTCTTAAAAGATATCCTAAAGAAATCCAGGGCAAGATGGTGTGACTATTATACTATCTGTAAAATAAAGAGTGCTGTTTCTATTGTGAAGAGAATCTCTTTCACTACACACATTTATCCTCCTTTTGTCTGGCATTGTGGCTCCTCTGAGGGTTGGGATGGTGGCATTTATTGTCAAAACTCTAGAGCATTTAACCTTGGGAGAGTTTTTGACATTTGCAAAATATTTTACCCATCTTATCATATACGATTCTTACAACAACCTTTCCCAACTTTTAGTTAGAGAAATAGAGAATAGGAGATGTTCACCAAGTTGTCCAAGTTCATATAGCTAGTTAGTGGCAGAGCCAGGATTTGACTCAAATGTTTGTCTTCAAATAGAATGTTCTTGCCATCAAGCTGTGATTTTTTTTTTTTGCCTTGTTATCAAAGCTTTTACATAAAGACAAAAGCAAGCATTTTATTTTTATTTATTATTATTATTATTTAATACTTTAGAGTTGTAAGATTAGTAAAACACAGAAGACTGTCTTTCAGCAGTATGTCACTGAGGACACCTCTCAATGTGGATTCAATTCCAAGGAAGTATTAGGGCTTCAGAGATCAGGCAAGAGGATGTCACTGCTAAACAGTAGAGATAGACTTGAAGCAGCCAATGTTGTAACCAACTGACCCATTGGGAGAGGACTGTTGGTTGTATAGACTTAGACTTGGCCACCATTTTATGCTCCACCATCCACATCCAAGGCCATTCCTCAGAGGCCATAAGACAAAGGCTCTCCAGAAGCCTTTGGAAGATTTCCAGCTGTATTTGAAAAAGACAACCCCCAACCATTTCTCATTTAAGGCAGCCACTGACAAGTTGCTAATGATTCCCCTAGGGTCTCTCCCTTCAGGCACTTTAAGTATTGTTTCAGTTGAACTTGAATCAGGGCATTTTTTTAAATATCCAACTTGCTTTCTACCATCCTCCTTTGGGATTAAGGAAGCTGAAGCCATTATTTGCTTGTGGCTTTGCTGAATCAATGAATTTTACTCACTATAAACCCACATGAAGTAATTCTTTTTCATGAAAAGATGGCATAGGCAGTTTTGAGCTTTGAGTTTTGAAGAATACACATAAGGCTCTCTCAAACTGATAATTAGAGCTGGCATCAAGGCAGTGCACATGAACAGTGAGAAGGCTTTGCCATATTTGGCACATGGAGGGATACAGGGACAGAGTCTGTTTAAAATGAAATCACAGACATATGAAAGAGGGATTCATAACCTTTGGGAATATAAAAATGGTTTTTCTCTGAATGTTCTACATTGTACTTTCCTTCAGTTGTTTGAGATACCTGTTCAAAGTGTATACAGATTCAATGGTTTTGCTTTTCTGGGGCAAATGTCATGGACTGCATACATGTTTGGGCATACCTACCATACTTTCTTAAATCTACAATTCATTGAGTCTAAGATGTATCATACCATGTTAACGTATCACTGAGCAGCTGGTCATACCAGTCTCTTCTGGCTTTGACACATATCATGTCTTTCTTGATGGTATTGTTAGTCTCTCCTGCCTTTATTCTATTGCTTGGCACTTGAGGACCAGTAACAAAAATAGCATAGCTTTACGCACATCTTTATTGTAGCTTCATCTAAAGAACTTGTTTGCTTTGAAAGAAAATATGAAGTTTTGATCGCTATTTTGAAAATAAGTATTTACTTCATGAATAATATTAAATTTATATGCAGTGGCTCATTTTAACCAAATGATTCAGTTTCAACAATGAATCATAGTTGTAGTCTTTTGAAGACTGACTAGTAATGCCATTTTGTATGCCCCACTGGCCAACAGTAACAAATAGTAAGACACCATTGATTATGAGACACATCCCCAATTTGGCAAATTTAACATGTGAAAAGTCTGATTATGAACTGATGAACTACAATAGTTCATCAGCCTAAATTGTCAGGAGATGAGAAAAACATCCAGCTAGATGAATTTCAGGTCCATTGACAAGAAAGAACTAAAGCAATAAACTGCCTGCCTAAACTTTAAACATGTTTCTTCATAATTGTAGGCCCCTGACATCCCTTTTCATAGTGCATTTACTTAAAAGAACTTGAAATTATAAATTCTTTCTCTCTCCCTTTAAGATGTAAATCTACAACCTCAATTTGTCCTCTGAGGACCATCCCTTTAAAATGTGATCATCAAAGGAGATAGTCCCCTTATCTCCCAGTCTCCTCAGTTAGCAACCACAGATGGCCTAGTCACAGTGACCAACCCTCCCTGCCAAAGTCCTTTTGTACTTTTTCATTTTTACCCAGTTCTTAAGAAGTCCCCATCTATGGTTTCAGTTGACTTGAGCTTGATCTCTCTCCCTTATTGCAATAGTGTTGCATAAAGTCTTCCTTGCCTGTTTACGTAATCCAGTGAAATCATTGTTTTATGTTAGTAACCCAGTTCTAAAGAAATGACCAGCATTAAAATAATCCTTTATATGTTCTGAACACATCCTACTTTGAATTGTTTGTTCTTTCTTTTTTTGCACATGATTTTGTCTCCCACATTGCTAATGTTTTCTGAGTGTAAAAACCCTGTAATGTATTTTCCTCTGTAGTATTTCCATGTTGTAAGTGCTGAGTGTAAGGTGTTGAGAATTACAGTTCATGGTTATAACTGGTCATTTTTATTTTTTCAAACCATAGGAGTTGAGAGGTAAAAAATTCTTTATAATTCAAATATCTAACTTTTCAGCCTAATATTTTGTGACCTAGAGATTAATGCTTTTCTCAGGATGACATAGCTAGCAAATGGCTGACCAAGAACAATCATGTGTTGTTTCCATTAGATTAATGATAACCAGTACTGAACCATGTATTGGATACTTGGGGAGCTTAAGAAATGCTGATATGTGCATTTAATAGCATTCAGAATCTCTGGTATGGGCCTATGCATTTGTGGTTTGTAAAAGCTCACTAAAGTGGTTTTTTGTTTTTCTAAAGTTCATCTAAAGTAAAGCCAGGTCTGAGAACCATCAGAATATGCTGTATCCCTATATGTAATATGCAAAAACATAGCAAGAAACTAATTACTATTTGACATCAGGCACAGAAGAGCAGAAGGCTAAATTTTGAATGCTTGTTAGCATTTATGTACTTAAGGATTGTCACTTTTAAAGTACCTGACAGTTTTTGCTTTGATTGCTTTCTTGCCCTAGAAATGTACCAAGTTGCATATGGTACTACTATTGGACTGGTTATGGTAGCTCACAGAAGCTGGGAAAGTGGCCTTTGTACCAAAGCAAATAGCACATGATATATCTTTGTAACTGACCTATTCACAAATGGGGCTGTTGGGCCCAGAGGGACAGAGTTTTCTGTGAATGTGTCTGTAATGCTTCACATCTACTAGAGTGCTATACAAGCGATGGGATATTTTTTGAGGGTGAGATATGCTTCATGAGAATGTGAGTTCCTAGGAAGAAAGGAATTGTATAAATGCAAATGATTATTTTATTATGCAAATAAATGAGCCTAATAGAGTAATAATTGCAATTAAAAAGAAAGCTAGGTCCCTATGCCCTGGAGAGCAGTATCTTTGTAAGGAAATTTAACAAAGCCTTTTATAACTATTATTATAGCCCTTAAGTGCAAGGTTTTGAGTATGAAGCAAACTTTTAAGTGGGTGTTTTTTTTTTTAATCCGTTAGACATAAATTAAACCAAACCAGTAGATTGAAGTGTCTCCTCCTCCTTCCTCCCACACCACTCTGAGCCTAACCTTAATTTGCTGATGTTTGCAGTATTTGTACAAGCTCTGCTATCTCCTGGAGCAAAAGGAATGCTACTGTGATGATTCAGGGAAAGGATTAGAAACTATATATTTTTAAAGTTTTCCTTTTATGAGCAATTTAAGTTGGCAGGAAAAACACAATTAAGCAATTTCAAAGGTGTAATTTTATGGAGATTTAAACACTACATCTCTAAACAGTGCTTTAAAAAAAGAAATTTGTAATTAAGTTTTCCTATTATTTATAGTTCTAATCTTTGTGATACAGTGGTGAAGAAAATTGCCAAGAATGTGATTTTTACCAAGTACACTTTGAAAGTTTCCAGCCTAAAATGTTGAAACAGAAAACATTGAGAGAGACTAGGGATTTCGGATGTGAAAACGAGAAGAGACGGCCCCTTGGCATTACTCTTGAGATCATTAGCTAAGGAAGTCCTATGGACTCACTCCACCCCTCAACAGCTCATAGAAGAAAAGTCTTACCTGTAAGAGAGATTTTGACATAGATACTGTAGAAGGTACAAGAAGTTACCAGATGTCTTTTTTTCACTTCTTATCTTTATAACCTTCCAATACAAGGTTTTGTTTTAGAATTATCTCTGACTGCATCAAAATCTCCTTCAATTCTCTAGAGTATGGAGAAGCCCTAGTTTTTGAGAGAATCAGCTCCATGGCACGGCTTTGCTGATTGTAAAATACTTCAGTATAGCAATAAAAATATGTTGCCATTTTTTTGTTTCGCCTAAAGATCCCCCCCCTTCATAGGTCTACCTTCAATGACATTAGGTTGGAGGTTGAAATTGGCCATTGTGAGAATGTTTAATCAGGGAACCCCGCAAAGCCTGCTGTTCATCAGAGAATCCTGGGAAAGCCGGTTGTTCAGTGTTTGCCAGAACCCCACAGCCTCTGGAGCTAAACAGAGGAAGTCTGCTTCTTTATTCCTACAACAGCCTATCAGTCACTTATAAGGTTTCTTCTCCCATTCCTCAGAAATCCAAGCTATGTGTGATAGGAAGGACCGTAGCAGGGTCTCTTGGTTCATCCTTCTAATCCTGGAAGGGCATATGTGTGCTTGTTTGTATGTGTGTCCTTCTCTAAGGTATACTGCTTGTCTAACTAAATTCTTACGGGAATGAAACAGAATCATGTCTGCAAAATGCTTGGCACTGGGTGTTTTACATAGTAAGATCTTGGGTTCTGTTAACTGTTAATACCTTTAGTATTAGGGCTTATTGTACTGGAACAGCCTTTGCTTACCCTCCTCTCCTAGCCAACAATATTAAGAAAAAGTGCATCTTAAATAGAGATTTTGCTTTTTTCCAGTTTGTTTCATCTGACTAAAATGTGTATGGTTCTGATTAGTCACCAAGGCTAGGAATACATTTCCAACCTCAAATTAAATACAGTTCCTTGTTTGGATACATCATGGATTGTTTGGGATCCCCATCCTTGGGGTCTGTCCCTATTCTCTTGCAAAGAGAGCTCCAATCTATTAGAAGATACATGTTCCAATACAATCTCTCATAATAAGAGCATGATCTCTGGTCGGAGGAGAGATTGAGGCATGCATAGTAATTTCCCATACTATTCTTTTCTGGTCTTTCTGTGTTTCAAAGTCAATAACCCTCTTGGTTCTTTGTCCATAAGGACTTACCTTTCTAAAAGTCCTTAAGACTCAAGCCATTCTCAAACCAAAAGGGGAGCCCAGCTGTGGTTGGTGACATGCTAAATGGCCTTCATGTTTTCTTTGCTTGGGATAAATTTCCTATATAATCCTCTCCCTTTGAGTGTGGGTGTGAATATGGTTATAATGGATAGCATCCCCATGATTAGGTTAAGTTATATGGCACAGTTGAATTTAAGATAGGCAGATTATCCTTTGTGGACCTGGCCTAATAAGGTGAATTCTTAAAACGGCTGGACTCTTTGTGAAATCTGAGATTGAAGCAGGAGACGGACTTCATGTGAGGGAGCATGACTGTTGCTGGCTTTGAATATGGTAGACGCCAATTTTCAAGGGCCCAGAAACAGTCTGTATGAGGTGGGAGTGACCTCCAGCCAAGAGCCGGCCAGAAGACGTGACCACAGGTATGCAGCCTCAAAGAAATGAATTCGGTCAACAACCTGAATGAGCTTGGAAATTCTTCCCTGGAGCCTGGACTGGCTTGATATCTTGAGTTTGAGACGCTGATTAAACAACCCAGCTTAGCCGGAGCGTACTTCTGACTTGTGAAACTTTGTGATAATAAATCTTTACTGCGTTATGCTGCTACAGTTGCTGGGGATTTTGTTACACAACTGCAGGACACGAATGCAGGAGCTGTCCTGTATCTTCACAGTATGATCTTCATCTGAACTCCTTCAGGTTGCTCACCATGTTGCCAGGTTCTCTTATGACCCATGGATGTTTTCTTGGTTTTTCTTCCTTCCCCAGTGTTACTTCTCATGACTGTTTAATCTGCAGTTCATCTAGCTCAGTGATCACTCTGTGCACAGGTAAGGACATGGACTAAAATGATCCAAGAGTTAGTTCAAACTGTGGTAAATAAACCAAGAAAGACAAAATTCTGAAAAGGCATGCACAAGTTAAATCAACATGAAAAAGTGTAAATCTTTTCTGAAACAAGGCAGGATAGGGATAATTGAATAAAAAAGCCTCTGGCTACAAGTTAGACACATCTATCTACTGGGACTTCCTTGGCACTGCCGTGTCATTATTTTCATGTTGGTCTAGTCTATGAACCCCTCACACGTGAGGGACTGCCTTCTGCTCATCTCTAATCAGCCAGGGCAGTACGCAGTATATCATAGGTGCTCACTAAATGTCTTCTACATTTGCCGGAAACAGAAGCCTTTACAAATGGTGGGATTTACAGCTTGCTGAGATTAATTGTGGTTTTTCTACAGACTTGAAAAGGAACAAAGAACTATCTGTACAGAAAAGATGTGAAGGGCTGAGGAATGTACTAGAGAGTAAATGCTTTTTTCAGAATCAAAAAGCAATTTTTTATGAAGCAGGAGGTGTTGGCAAGTTCTTTCCGGGTGGGAGATGAAGAATTGAACAAAAATAAAAATGAGACACCTCAGAATTTGCCATAGAACAAACAAGACAGAAGGTCATAACAGTGGTGGTTGAGAGCTGCTCGCAAGCATTTTTTTTTTTTTTTTTTTGGTCTGGCTGGGGAAGGACACTGTCTATCCGTTGAGAGAGACTGGGTTATACACACAGACGTAGCCAGGGGGATTTGTCCACAGTAAAATAGCCAAACTAATATTAAGAGAAGCAAATCCACTCAGAGCTGAAAGATAAATGGAACAAAGGGAAAGAAACTGAAATGCTTCAGGCAAGTCTAGGCTCCCCTACAGGGAACCCAATTAGTACTTTCCTGACTTGGGCAAACAGTTTCCCAGAGCACAATCTGGAGAGCATCTGAAGGAAACAGACGGTTGAGGAATAACAACCAGAGCCACAATGGATGTGATCTGCAGTGTATATACTGCACGCTGATGTGTAATACCACAGCAGTGGTACCATCCCTTGCTTGGGGAAACTGAGGCTCAGAAGGTATATGACCTGCGAAGGGTTGTGTAGCTCATAACTGGTAGGGAGGGATGTGAACTAGTACAAGAGCTTTGTGTTCTTGAGAACATCAAATTGTCTCTCCAGGGAGGAAAAGAATAGAAGAATATTTGTGTGTTTTGAAATTAATACCCCACCTCATCAGGTCTTCTGTGAGAATTAGGTGAAAGTTCTTGGGAAGGCCCTCTAATTACTCTGGGGGAAAAACATCCAATCTATTAAATTCTGATACTCTGATGGCTTGACTCCTACAATTGAAATACCTAAGATAAATAAGGTGCCAGGACTGGGACATCACAGGAAATACAGAAAATCTGAGACTCTTTGTGCCTACATATTCATTTATTTAACAGGCATCTATTAAAAATACACTTTGGCAGGGGCACCTGGCTTGCTCAATTGGTTGAGTGTTGGACTTCAGCTCAGGTAATAATCTCGTAGCTCATGGGTTCAAGCCCCACATCAGGTGCTGTGTGGACAGCTCAGAGCCTGGAGCCTGCTTTGGATTCTGTGTCTCCCTCTTTCTCTCTTTCCCTCTCCTTCTCCTCTCTGTCTCTCATAAAATAAACAAATGTTTAAAAAAATTTTTTTAAATACACTTTGCCAGACAGACACTAGGAAATATCCCACAAAATTCTAGGACATTTTTCTTTATTGGCCAACGAGGTAAAAGATTTTATTGAAAATTGGCTCCTAGCTTCCCATTGTTTCTGATACCAGTCCACAAAAGTCATGTCCCTACAAATAGATGTTACCTGTTTCAAATTTCCTTCAAAAAAACAATTGCTTTCTCATTTACTGTTGAAATGTCACATTTAACTTAAAGATTATGATTGTGTTTTTCAATAACTGCTGGGCAATGAAGCACTGACCACTGTTTTTTATTACAGAAAATATGCTTTACTTTGAGATACTGATTTTTTTAAATGTTTTTTGGAAAAATGTGTTATTCACCTTTGAGGTCTATCACTTAAAATTTTTTTGTCAGGTAATTAATGGTGAATATCTCTGTGGTACAAAAGGTTGTATTGATGAGTTACTATCTCATTATGAAGTATTCTGTTGTTTCTATTGCCAAGTGTTCTATCATCTGAGATAATGTGGTCTACAAATTCCATTAATCAGCCAGGCTCAGGGTGTAAAACAAGTCAGTTTGCCAAAAGTGAACACGAGAGGATGCTACTCACTGTCGCCCCCCCCTCCCTCTGTTAGAAGTCTCAGGATCGATGGCTCGCTGTAAGTGATACGTATTTCTCTAACTTGAGGACACAAAATTATACAGAGAAGTCATAATATTTTCTCTCCTGATCCTGACATATCAGTTTGCTCCATCTTCTACCACGGTGCTCATCACTGCCTCCCTGCCATCAGACTCCCTCCTCTCAGGTGACAGCAGCTCATTTGGGAGAGCACCATTTAAATAATGTGTGCTGATTGCAGAAAAACTTAACACAGATATGTGTGAGGGAGAAATTAAACATAACCCATAATCCACCACCTCAAAATAAACATAATTAACATAAGCTGAAATTTTTGTGCTTGTGGTGGTTACTGGGTATGTGTGTATATGCAGCCTTAATTTTTTTTTTTAATCTCAACACCTTTAACTGTTTTTTCTATTGGGTT
This sequence comes from Suricata suricatta, assembly GCF_006229205.1. Classification (NCBI taxonomy): domain Eukaryota; kingdom Metazoa; phylum Chordata; class Mammalia; order Carnivora; family Herpestidae; genus Suricata; species Suricata suricatta. Next base: position 41,891,273 of record NC_043712.1, on the reverse strand, counting down.
ACTGATATAAAGAGAAGCTATTTTTAATTTATATTTGTTAAATTTACATTTTGTCTAGCATCTTACTAAGCTCTCATGCTACTTCTCCGTGTGCGTGTGTGTTTAACTGAAGCTGCTTGGGTTTCCTGGCATACAGTAAAATAATCAGCAAAAAATATATTTTCAATATTTAAGCCAATTGATTCCTTTTCTAGCCTTGTAGCATTTTCTAGAGCCTCCAAGATAAAATTGAATGAAATAAGTATATTTAACAATCATACTATAATTATATTAATAACCTGCCATTATCCTTTGGATTTAACACGATGTACTGCTAGCTAGATTCATGGCTTACCACTGATCCCTCTATATTTCATCTTCCCCTACCTTAGAGAATCCCTCCATTCAGTAGATGACCTTTAATGTGCATGAACTGAATCTGGTTTTGGCTCGGTCTAGTTCTATCTGTTAATACCAGGGTTCTTGTATGGCTGTATTGACGGCTGTAGTATCGCCTGATTCCTGAGTCCTCTATCTCTTCCTGATAAACTGACTACATTCTTTCAGACTATTGGCTAGTGATTTTAGCACAGGGTTGACAAGTCACTTGTGTCACTTCCTACACCACTGACCATTTGCTTTTCCATCATTGATAGGAATTTTTGTGTTGTCTGTCACGCCTGTATGCACTTTGGAAGTCTAGATATGGTGCCCTAGCTGTGAAAGCACTGTTTGTATAGGAAAGTGTCTGAAATATTCAAAAGACAAAACTCAAGTAATGGACATACAGTGTTTTTATTTGCTTCTGACACAGTTGTGAAACTGAAGACATCAGTTTCTCTGTCTCCATGTCTATAAATGAAAAAAGCAAAACCAGATTTTTTTTGATTCTCAAGAGCTTTGTTAACTAGTCTCTTCATATTTATAGCATTTTTTGTATCTATGGCCAGATCTCTGTGTCTCTCTGTCACTGTCCTGCTTTCTCCCAGAACCTTTGGAAAACTAGTTCATCATAATATGTGATATGTGTGCACTTAAGGGTTATTTTATTCAGATTTATCATTCATTCATTCATTCATTCATTCATTCATTCACTCACTCACTCACTCACTCATTTATTCATTATTCTTTTAAAGTAAGCTCTAGGCCAAATGTGGAGCTTGAATTCATGACCCCAACTGAGACAGTCAGGTGCCCCCAGTTATACATTTAAAGAGAAGGGAATTTAACTCTGAATAGTAATGAGTTTTACTTGTTTTTTTTTAAACAATGCTTATATAAAAACCAATGAATATATATTGAAAAGAAAATGCACATTGAATGGGAATTACTGCTTTTGGCTTATTTTGAGTTTCGTGTTCCCTCATGAAGAGCTGAAAAATCTGAAGTATTCGGAGGGCATGGCTTTTTCTAATCTCTCTTTAAAGAAATAGAACTTAAAAATTTGTTAATGAACTAAATCAAGATGTGAGGCAACCTTTGAGTTGCTAGAACAAAGTGTAAACAGACCTTAGAGTTAAGCCCTTATCTAAATATGCAATCCAGTTGGACGAATGTTAAAGAAAACAGCTTCTTCTTTGAAGAAGGAATAGCCTTTAACAAGGAAGTCCTTATATTGGAGTTAGGTAACTTAGCCTAGGAGCAGAATTTCTTATCCAAGAATTAGCACCAGAAAAAATGACTATGCTATGGAGAATATCTGCCTTCAAATTTCCCTACCTTAACCAAGCTACTGTGAATATTCCTTCACTGTGTGAGTGTACACGATTTCTAAGCAAACAGGTTGAAATATATATATGTATTTTGGAGGAGATAAATAAGTTACATTATTAAGCCTCTTTAAGAAAAGTTCTTATTCAGATTAATTTATAGAATATATTTATTACCTCTGTCTTCCCAGGATAAGAAAATTCAAGAGTTTCTAGACCTAAGTCATTTAACTCCTATGCTTTTAAATGCCCTGGCTTTTTAAGAAAACTCTAGATCCTTAATGTATCCATAATTCAGGGAAAAAAATAAAACCTGTGAGTTAAATTAATGGATATTGTTAGGTTATAGTAAGTGATACCCATCTTGTAAAACACACACACACACACACACACACACACATACACACACACACAAATGCCAAGAGTTTTAGTATTAAGACATAATTGAAGAATCATCTTTTTCCTGATTTTATTTGAGTGGAAAATGGATATTGTCCAGATTAGACTTGGGACCACTTATAATACTTTTTCCCCACTTTTCCAAATTCCTCTATTTAAATTCTTCAAACTGGGGTGCCTGATTTGAATCTCATCTGATTCTTTATTTTGGCTCAGGTCATGATCTCATGAGTTCATGAATTCCAGCCCATGTCCACCCCCACTGATAGCATGGGACCCGCTTGGAATTCTCTTTCTCTACCTCTCTGTCCCCTTAAAATAAATAAAACTTAAAAAATTTCTTCAAACTCCCTAACTGTACCATTTTCAAGCAATTTCAATGGTTGACAGTTGTCTTTTTAGTTATTAGGTTTGACATCTGGTCCCAGATTGCTCTGGCGAGGTTCTTATAGCCATATGTACAGCTATGCTTTCATTTGCAGTCAATACAGAAATATAACCATAACAACTAACTGCTGTTATTAATATCTTACAAAGCATCAAAGAAATTGATAAGAGGAAAGGGATAAAAATGAACATGGAGTTATGGTCCAATTATTCCTCATAAAGGTATGCAAAAATTATTACAAGATGTGTTCAATTTCACCAATTTGTTTGTCCTTTACCATAGTCAAACCCATTAAGACCAGAGAGTAATGGATATCAACTGTTTATCATAAATAGCACATTTTCATGTTTCCAGAAATGTAAGTCTCAGGTCCCCTTCAGAAAGAGTTAAGTACTGTTCACAAATAAGACGCTACAGAGAAAATCCCAGAACATGGAGCTGAACCAATGCCTGCACCTCAGAGACCAAGAAAAACAACATTAGAAGGGTAAGAGCAGTAGCTATACGTTGACCACATTGCCCATCCTTCAGGCTGGGTCAGCACCACCACACGAAGAGGTCTCTCCAAAGGCTACAGGCTTTATTTGCTATATGAGACTTAGTCAGCCTTAAGTTATGGATCAGACATTCTAGCATGGAAACTTAGAAACTCAATAGAAGTTCTCTCATTTACTAATGACATCCAGTGTCTCACATGTAAATTACTGTCAGACACTAAATAACTCAGTACTAATTGGAGGGAGTGTTGCCTTTGAGTACATGGGAATTCAAATGGCCCTATCAAAAGTATAGGTCATGTGTCACTGTGGTAAACAGAGCAAGGCCATTTGAACACACACACATACCACCTGATCTTAGGAAAACTTTCACTTTTTCACCATTGAATATGATACTAGCTATGGGCTTGCCATAAATGATCTTTATTCTTAGGAGGTATGTTATTTTTATACTTACTTTGTTAAATTTTTATCCATGAACAGACATTGAATTTGCCACATCATGTTTTGTGCATCTATGAGATCATCATATGATATCTTTTTTTGTATTTAATGTGGTGTATCAGATTTACTGATTAGAGTATTTTGAGCTACTCTTGTATTCCAGGGATAAATCCTACTTGATCATGGTGAGTGATCCTTATAATGTGCTGCTGAATTTGTTTTACTAGTATTTTGTTGATAAAATATTTGTCTTTATTTTTATTTTATTTATTTATTTTTTGTGGTCCCCTTTTATGGTTTTGGTATCAGGTAATGTTGGCCTCATAAAATGAGTTTAGGAGCATTCTGTCCTTGTCAATTCCTAGAAGAGTTTGGGAAAGACTGGCATTAAGTCTTGTCTCTAAATATTTGGTAAAGTCTACCAGTGAAGTCATCTGGTACTGGGCTTTTTTTCATTGGGAGATTTTTGGTTACTGATTAAATATCCTTATTAGCAATTGGTCTATTCATATTTTTTATTTCTTCCTGATTGAGTCTTGGTAGGTTGTATATTTCTAAGAATTTTTCCCATTTCTTTTAGATTGTCGAATTTGATGGCATATAGTTGTGTATAATAGTATCTTAGGAATCTTTGTATTTGTGTCATTAGTTGTAATGCCTTTTTTTATTTATAATTTTTATTTGTGTTCTCTTTTCTCTTTGATTATTTTAGTTAATGGTTTGTCAGTTTTGTTTACCTTTTCAAAAACTCAACTCTTAATTTTACAAATCTTTTCTATTTTCCTGTTCTCTATTTTTTCTGCTCTAATTTTTATTATTGACTTCCCTCTGCTAAATTTGGGACCAGTTTATTCTTTTTTTTTTTTTTTTGGAAGTGCAGAGTCTGATGGAGATCTTTCTTATTTCTTAATATAGGCATTTATTGCTATGAACTTTCCTCCTAGAACTGCGTATGCTGCATCCCCTAAGTTCTGGTTATGTTGTGTTTCCATTTTCAGTTTCAAGATCCTTATTTACCTTTTTTATTTCTTCTTTGATCCATTGGTTGTTCAGGAGAATGATCACTTTTCATATACTTTGTGGACTTCCAGTTTTCCTCTGATTATTGGCACCTAGTTTTATACTTTGTGGTGAGAAAAGATACTTGATATGATTTTATTCTTTTTGAATTTTCTAAGGCTTGTTTTTGGACTACCATATTGTCTACCCTTAAAAATCATGTATGCTTGAGAAGAATGTTATATTCTGTGGCTGGATAGAATATTTTATATATATGTATGTTAAATCTATTTGTTTTATAGTGTGTTCAGATCCACTATTTCCCTGTGGATTCTCTGTCTGGATGATTTATTGTACAACTATTATTGTATTGCTGTTCTCTTAGCTCGGGTAGTTTCTGCTTTACATATTTCGGTGTTCTGATACTGGGTACATACATATTTACCATTGTTATATCTTCTTGATGGATCAGCCCCTTTATTAATATAATCACTCTGTCTCTTTTAACCATTTTTGGGGTTTTTTTGGGGGGGGGTCTGATGTGTGTGTGTGTGTGTGTGTGTGTGTGTGTGTATGGCTATCCCTGCTTTTTTGTTGTTGATGTTACCATTTGCTTGAAGTATCTTCTCCCATCTCTGAACTCTAAATCTATGTTTGTCTTTAGGGCTAAAGTGAGTCTCTTATAGGCTGTTGATTTTCTCTCCTGCCTGGTCAGAATAGCAGGGCCATTTCCAGCAGCCTCACAGGTAGGCCTGCTCAGGATTTCTGGTTGAGAGAGGTCAGAAGCTACATTCCTGTGGATGGAGCTTGGAATTATCTCTCCTGCTGCCTTCTATTAGCTCCAGGCATCCTTCCAAGGTGTCTTGGGTCAGGATTTCTGGTAGAGAATGTTGGAGCTGTACTCATTGTTAGGCTGTAGCCTGAATAGTTTGTTTTTGTGGACTTAACTAAAGCTGACCTGCTCCCCAAGTTCTCTGGCTGAACAGTGCCACTGGCTTTGTTCTTGAGACAATCATCTCTTTCTGCCATTTCCTTTGCTTGAGCCTTGCTGAGCTAAGCAGCTTTCAGGCATTCTGGTTAGCATTACTGGTCAGGTGGACCCAGGAGCTACACTTAACAGTGATCTGTAACTCAGCTCTTCTGTTTGGGTGGGGGCAAATCTGGCTTTAGGGCTGGCAAGGTTCTTTGAGATTCCAAATCAAGCAGACCTTCACTCTGCCTGGTTCCCTGGTCAGACTATGCCACTGTCTTGGCTCTGCAGATGAGCAAAACTGCTGATTGGGACTGCTTAGTTGGGTGTTGTAGGTAGGAACCTGATCTGCTAAGATCCATATGCTGGCTGTTGCAAGGGTCTCTCCACTTCTCCACCACAATCAGATTCCCAGTGGTCAAACCCCACAGAGTCTTCTGAGATCTCCATGAACTGAAGCCAGAGTAGGGGATCTCAAGAAGTGACCCACATACTGGAGGGAGCTGAATATCCTCTCTGGTCTCCTTTTTTTTCACTGGAGGAACTGAAGCCTTTGGAGAGACCTCTTTGTGTGGTGGTGCTGACCCAGCCTGAAGGATGGGCAATGTGGTCAACGTGTAGCTACTGCTCTTACCCTTCTAATGTTGTTTTTCTTGGTCCCTGAGGTGCAGGCATTGGTTCAGCTCCATGTTCTGGGATTTTCTCTGTAGCGTCTTATCTGTGAACAGTACTTAACTCTTTTTCTGAAGGGGACCAAAGTCAGCAAGGTGGTGCATATAATCTTTGTTATTTACAGATACCAAAATTTGGTTTTCTTCTAGCATTCTGTGTTGTGAAATACTATTCTTTTGATTTATTTTTAACCATTTAAAAATGTAAAAAAAAAAAAAAGAAATTTTTAGTTCATGGACCGTACAAAAGCAGGAAAAGGCTGAATTTGGCCGACAGGCTGTAGTCAGCTAAGCAATGCTTCACCTGAGTATTTCTGAGTTGTTCTTTGACAAGTTGTGATGTGTAGAAAAATATAGGGAAATAAGAGAAACTTAAGGGGGAAAATCTCTGAAATGAGCTGATTGTGTGAAAAGACGGATTTCCTGCCGGGTAATGTTAACCCTGAGGACAGTCTTGCTTTAAAAAAAAAAAAAAACAAGAAATGGGAAATAAATGAACTGCAAGATGAGTTAGATATATTTCTCATTTCTCCTTTTATTATTATTTTTTATTTGATGGGTTTCAAACTTTGCAATGGAACCTGTAATCACCTGCTTATCTCATAAATAGGCTGCAAAAGAAGGAATTAGATGTATTGAAGTCATCCACCTCCTCTGGTATACACATACTATACCATATTTATATCTTCCTGATGGGCTTTTCACCTCCCATGCTAATAGTGAATCAGGTTTTTTGTTTCCAAGAAGCAGAGCAACATAAGCTTTTCTGAAAAATTGAGACAAACAGTGCCAGGGTCTTATGAGTGATTTGGTCAGGGAGCTTGTAGGAGAGGAAGAGATAAATGAACCTTACTCAGTAGTTACCATGAACCAAATATTGTGCTAATATGTGTCAGATGCTTAGTATAGTGTTTAGCACAGAGCCAGAACTAAATACGTTAAATATAGCGGTTATAATTATTAAATAGCACTCTGGTCTTAATAGCACTTCAGGTATATGTTGTTTTTATTATGTTTGTTTTGCATTTAGGGAAAAACAATGCTTATAAAATTAAGTAAATTTTCTCATATTACCTAAGTAGTAAGTTGTGGCACTGGGTACATAGTAGGCTCTCCATAAATATTTTTTAATATTTTTTATTGTGGTGAGGATACTTAGCATGAGATCTACCCTCTTAACAAAATTTTAAGTGTACAACACAGCATTGTTAACTGTAGGTACAATGTTGTACAGCAGATCTGTAGAACTGTGTTGCGTGGCTGAGACTCATACCCATTGATTTGCAATTATCAAATAGGGAGATTTTTACTTTGTAGAGGAGTGAATCTACTTGAATGTGAAGCTTTCTTGCTTTGACATAGCACGGAGTATAGTCTATCCAGGTGACCATTTTATACTAAAGTAGCTCCTTGTTGTACTACAGAGGTCATACCCAATGAATCCAAGAAAAGAAATTCATTAGTCACTAAGGGAAGGTGAACTTCTTGACCCAGAATAAATGATGCTGTTAAGGGATTAGCAGTGCCATGCATAGAGTTATGATTAGCTAAGTAATTGGTGACACTTAACATAGGGCTTTTGCCAAGAGGGGAAAAAATAACACTATTTGTTGTTCATATAATTAGATTTTTCACCTCAAGTGAAAAAGTAAATTGAGCACAAGATGCGGGCAGACCTTGAAGTGGCTGCTCAAAGGTGATGTGGGTCTTTAATTATAGGACTCATCAGATGTAGGACTTCAGACACACCAGGCGGTGCAGAATTGAATTCACAAATGTTAAAACCTCTGCGACAACAGCTAACTGGTCAGCCCCGCAACCACGCTGGCCGCCTGGAAATGTGAATCATTTATACTGGCCCTTCATGAGGATGTACAATCAGATCCCACTTGAGGTGCCTTTAAATAATTCTGCTTTGCCCTGGAAACTTCTGTCAGTCAGTAATCAGGGCTGTCCTTCCCTCATTGCTCTCTCCAGCTTGGCAGCAGCTAAACCTTTGTGGTCAGAGATTTGTTAATGCATGGGCTCACAGGCACACATTTCATGTTTCCTGTGCCCTCTCATTTCCTGTCTCTCAAGACACTACCTCTCAAAGGATCCATTTCAATGTTTCTAATAATTGCCTTACTCCCGAGACAGTGACGAGACTGGCCTCTCATTTTCTAAAATACGATCTTCTATTGCCTTGTGTGAGTGTCCTGGAAAATCATATCTTTCCTTTGCAATACTAGGATCCAGACGAAGAGGAGTGGAAGATGAGGAGAGAGGACAATTTTGTAGTTGGGGAATGAGGTGAGGGAAAGGAGGGTTTTGTGTGTCTTTAAAATACAATTTTAATCCCTACCAATCATGGGTGTCATTTCCTGTAGTTTCTAAGTGGAAGCGTATTCTCTAACCAATTTAATTCCCATAAATCACCTTTTTCAAGATTCCTAACCAACTAGAAACTAAAGAGTAAATTGTTTTTGCTGACATAACGATATTCATCTTTATACTGTTCCTGAATTTCTACTTTTTGTGTTTTTAATATGTATATATATATTTTTAAAAACTCAATTCCTTTGTTGCCTATATTTTCTGATATTTCTTAACTTTATTTTATCTTGTGAATATAAGCTCATATTTAAGCATGAGCTACCTTTGACACTTTTTGAAAGTGGGACTGAATAAGGCATGTACTTAAAGGGACAAATCCCTCTGACAAAAAGGGTAAGATCTAAAGATTCAAAATAGATATAAAAAGCCCTTCTCTGGTTCTGCTTTAGTCTTATTTTTTATCGTCATCTCTAACTGGTTTTTGAAGTGTGGGCTTATATTTAACAGCAAACAGCTACCTCATAATTTGGTTTATATAAGTTGAGTTTGAGTTTTAAATGCTGCTTTTGCAGATGTGAGCACAGAAGGGTTTGGCCTGGCAGGGTCTTTTCATCAGATAAAAAAGCCTCAGGAGAAGTTCCTGAGCCTTTGGCTAAAGTCTTGAGGGCATTGCTGGGAGGGACTAGGCAGAAGAGCAACCAGCAGGTGGCCCTCTCCCCAGAGCTCTGTGAGGGACATCAGCTGGGCGAGGCCTGCTTTAGGAAGTAGCCCTAAAGGGAGAAGAAGTTTTTATGAGTAATACTGCTATAGCTATTTTACCATAAAACTGATGTACATATAAGCCCCATTGAGAAGGGGTTTCTTAGGAGAGATTGGTGACATGAAGTAGCAGATCTTAGAAGGATTAGAAAAAATATTCTCTCTTTAGATTTGATTCCCTGTATCCCCCCTTGACTGCACTTCGGTTGGTTCATTCTGTCAGGCTTGTATTCTGTATTGGTGTCACAAACTGAGTGAGCATTCTTCCAGGTTTGCCTTGGAGAGGTGTAGTTGATTACTGTTGTCCTCTTACAATCTGAGTAGCATCCCTTTACATTTTCAAGGCATGGTGAGCATATATCCACCAACCAGTGAGGTGGTGGCTGTGCTGAGAAATGGGGCTGGGGTTGGGCAGAGGAGGAACGGCCACGGTGCTGCAACTGTCAGGTGGAGTGTGTGTCCATGACAGTGCTGTCCTTTTTAGCAGTGCCCTTTCAGTGGAACAAAATTCTGCAATGCCTTTGCACAGTATTATAAATTTATTATTTAAGTTGTAAAAAGAGAGGAGGAAGAATTGCCTTATGTGCCACAAATAAGTCATATTCAGCACATACTGGTGTACCCACCTTCTACCAGATCTTGTCACTGGTCACCTCAATCCGACAGGAGTTAGGAGCACCGAGAGGTTGTCTGTTTCTGTTCAAGCAATCACCAGTTAAAGCCTTGCTCCCTTTCCCCCTCCCTGCTTCTTACCAGGATTCTCCAGTGCTCTAGCAGAGAGAGAGAGGCTGGTCTCTCCTGGGTCCCACATACAGTGGAGGAGAGTAGCACAGTGACTTAAAGTTTGTCACTCAAATATAAGTGCATTTATTAGGGGAATCATAAAATGTATATACAGGGGTTCCTTAGAAAAACATTTCTTACCATTATACTCATTAGAGCCCTACCCACTTTGCCGCCCTGTTGCTTGTGCTTTGTAACTGACAAATGTCAAAATCAAGGCTCCGGAATGTTGTTAGGACCTTCCAGTTAAGACTCATACTCTGAAAAGGAGATTTATTAATGCTGCTCTGGTCTGGTAATTCTGTTAAAGCATGTTTGCCATGAACACTGACCTGTTCTTAAAACAAATTCATACAAGGAGTGACAGGTATGTCTGGCTTATACCTAAATTCATTCAGAACCTTTATTAAGGGAAGATTTTCAAACATTCAGGATAAGTCCAAGTTTTTAGGACTCCATGGAGATAGCAAACCTCAAGGAATTGAAATTATTGAAATAGTATAGCAATCAGAATATCTTTAACAACCTACTCTCTACCTAAAGCAAATCTTAGAGTATGCTTTCTCAATTTGCTCAATTGTGATACTTTTATTAAAAGTAAATTGGGTTATTAGTTAGTTAAAATGAAGACTTAGTACCTCAGTTGGCTGCATTCCAGAAGAAAGGAAAGGAAGAAAACATTCAGAGAAATTTACCTGGGGAAAGTTGTGTTTAGTCAATAACTTAGTTATTGCTTGCCAGGAGTCCAAAATTTTTGAATATAAGAGCGCTTTTCCCTTAAGAAATCACCAGAGCCCCCTTTGTAGTCACCTTTTTTTTTTTTTTAAAAAGGTGGTTAACTATTTAGCATTTTGCCTGAGAGGATTGCTTGATATCTGTGCCTCGTTGGTAAAATTTCTAACCTGAAGTGATTTTCTTAATGTAATAATCTCAAACAGAAGAGTTTATTTCTGATTTCACCTTCAATTATGAGATTTTGGGGAAGGTGGTTCAAGCACTCTTAAGCAGTAATGATAAGTTGGGGAATGCATTTACTAAGTGAAAACCTTCTCACGTAGGATTAACTAACATTTATTGGAACAACCTGTATGTGCCAGGATCTGTTTTAAAACATGGTAGTATGAGCTTAAGTAAGTGACACTTCCAACCTAGAAGGATATTACAGCCTGGGGGGGGGGGGGGGGGGGGGGGTGAAGTCAGAACTAGGAACAAATAAAGGATACGGACATGCATTAAATGCCCTAACAAGGGGCCAGAAAGAAAACCATGGAGCTCAGAGAATGGAGTGACTCATTCTGGCTGAGGTAGTAACACAAAGTTCCCTGAGGAGGTGGTGTTTCACTGGCCTTAAAGGCAGAAAGGGAAAAAGGAGAGAGAGAGAGAGAGAGAGAGAGAGAGAGAGAGAGAGAGAGAGAGAGAGAGAGAGGATATTCAAAGCAGAGGGAGTAGGAGGGGCCAGGCACAGAGGCTGAAAGGGCCTGATGCATTTCATGACAATGCTGACCTGACCAAGGTATCTGGAGCTGAGATGACAGTGGAGGATAAGATGGGGGCTCTTGTTAGCAAAACTGGGGTGATGTGTCTGAATCCTGCATGCAGGATTAAAGAAGGAGCAGTTGCTTCCTTCTTTGAAGATTGCCAGTTGATTAGACAGGAAATACTCATTAAGGTACAATCAGAAAATACCTTAATATTTGTTTTCTTAATCTGTTCTGTTTCTCTGCCTAAACTGGGAAGATTTCATTGTTTTTTTGTCACTTTGAGTTATAAATGTTCAGAACCTCATCTGCCTAAAGTACTATGAGTCAAAATTCCAGCATCTCATTCAACTAAGGACATCTTCCTTCAACACAGCTGGAACCTGAGCGAGGTGCAGAAGAGGGTGGGCTCAGAGCCTGGACTAGCATGAGCACCTCCTGAAACATTGCTCCCTACGTGCCTCACTTGCCTCACCCTATCCCAGCTTCACCTGTTTTAATTTTTCTCCATCTCTTACTCTCCCCTCTTCTCCTACTCACTTTGCTATTTCTGGTTGCTTCAAGGTTGGGAAACAGGAGGGAGTGACAGAGAGGGGCACACATACCTTTTCACTCAGCTAGTACAGATCATTTTCCTTGACTATTAATGCCCTTTGTCAGAGTAGACATTGAAGTGTTCTTTCATGGTGTAACTTGATGGATTCTTCAGACATCTCTGAACCTCAGAAATGGACAATTTTCAGATATGTATTTAACATTATTTATCTGCCATCTTTGACTCCTCCTCAGTTCCTACACCAGTTACATAACCCACATATGGAAGATGACTTAACCTGAAGCCAATGATGCTTAAGCCTTAGGGCCCCTCATGTGCACAGGCTCCTACCAAGGCCCTAGGAAAGCCCCTAGCAATGTATTCACATGGTCATCTGCTTGTGTGTAATTTATAAGAGTAGGCTATCTTAACACAGCAGGTAAGACCGAAGCTTCTTTCCATTCTGATTTTTCCCTCTGAAATACTTCCCCTTTCTAGTAAACTTTGAGTTTTGTAGGAATTTAGGGAGTTGACTAAGGGAAATTTGTTTTGGAGATTCATTTAGCCGGTGTTTAGTGGGATATATTTGTGTGATGCAAAAGCTATGCGATTTTGCTAGCCATCCAATGTGAAATGGCTTCCAGAAATATTCCAATCACTCATGGTGACAGGAAGATGGAGGGACAGGGGTGGGGCTTTTTGTTTGTTTTTGTTTTTGACTTTAAGTGCCCTGTGGCACCTGGCCTCAGAAGTGATCAGAGATAGCATGTGTGAAATTCTTCCAAATATTAAGAATAGGGAGGAAATTAGAGTTTCCCAAATTTCATGACAATTTTGAAATTTACATGACATCATCAAAATAAGATTTAAAGCAGAGAGAAACTTTCTTAACTATCAAAAATTAAAGCAAAATAATTCAGCCATACCTAATGATCTTTAAATTTTCTCTTCTATTATTGTCATATGAAATCAGTATAAAACATGTACAGCCAAAAATTTAGGGAAGGAATTATTATAGAGGAATGTCAGATAATTAATGGAAATATTTTCTAGATTTTTGGTGTTTGACATTTGTCAGCTTTTAAATATTTGTATTTTATTGTTATTTTCTCATTCTAAATAAACCTTGAGTTTTGTGCCTAATTTTGTACGTGTCAAAGAAGATCTCCCAAACCACATATCCTTCAGGTCCCACAAAACCTAGAATCATTCTTTCTGATGGGCTAATCTTCTCTGGTGGGGGTCCTCTTGAACAGTGTGCTGTCAACGTAATTGATGCTCTGTAACTTTGCATGTCACTTGGGCCTCTGGAAATATTTGCAACCCTGTCTTGGCTAACTTGGGAAGACTGACTTATTTCAAAGAATTTATTCTCTCTCAGCTCTGAGAGCCAGGTAGATGAGTGCCTGTGTTCTGCCCATCAAGCCTCTTGCCAGGTTGTTAAGAAAACAGAGTACCCTCTGGCAAGGGCTCTCCTATCCTCCATCCCATCCTCTACACACAAAATACTGCTTTTGATGCCACTTCCACTTACCTGGAGGCAGAAGAGAACAAGGGATGGGAAATCCTTAGACTCACCCTCGTTGGTCTGTAACTAAATCACTTCAAACAAATCTGCCCTGACTATTCTCCACAAAGATCCTGTAGCCTCCTCCAGTTGTTCATATTGGACAAAGAACCTACAACTGGTTTCATATTGGACAAAGAACCTATAACTGGTTTCACTTTTTCTGATAGTCAAGTCCTCTAGGCTGTTGAGCATCTCTTGTTAGAGAAGTAGGGTACTCTTACTATTCATCCTCCATTGTACTTTTAAGTGAGGCAAATTTGGGAGTGACAACTTTTGTCCAAATATGCAGTCCTACATTGACCCAAAGCCTTCATAAGTTTTCACATAATCAGGTCAGCAATCAAATCAAAGAAAGGAATTCCAGGACGATGATTGGAGCCGTGCCAAAGCATTAAGGATAGGAAAAAGCAGATGGGGCTCGAGGCCCTGGCTTGTTAGGCTGCTGCAGCAGAGGGCATATATGATCAGGTGCAGGGAGCTGATATTCGAGACGGGGCATATTGTGAACTTTTCTAGGATGTTTCATTGTTTCTCAAAAGATGGATGATCAAATCTTAGGCAAGGTAGTTGGACCTAGAGGGTATTATGCTAAGTGAAATAAGTTAGAGAAAAACAAATTCTCTATGATTTTGCTTAGATGTGGAATCTGAAAAACCAAACAAGTGAACAAACAAAACAAAAACAGACACAGGAAACAGACCATTGGTTATCAGAGAGGGGAGGGTTTGGGGGCAGGTGAAGTAGGTCAAGAGAATCAAGAGCTACAAACTTCCAGTTACAAAATACATAAGTCATGGGGGTGTGTTGTACTGCATACGCAATATAGTCAATAGTATTGTAAGAACTTTGCTGACAGATGGTAACCAGAGTCATAGTGGGGATGATTCTGTAATATAACAAAAACCAAATCACTGTGATATGCACTTGAAACTAATATGTTATTGTATATCAATTATACTTGAAGAAAATATTTGAGGTAGCTATTTAATCTTTAGTAATTTTCATCTTCCCTTCTTCTTCCTTTATACTTCCTTTCTTTTCTTTATACCCTAAAAGTCTAATTTTGTACTTCGACAAAATGTCAGGACTCTGCTTTCAGCTCTTCAGGTAATTGATAGCCAGAGCATATTTCTTTGCCCCCTGAATCACTTCCCTTCCAACTTGTCACAGACTTTGACCACTTCCAACGCCAAACCTCTTTCTCTTTATAAAAAGATACAATGGCAGAGGAATCAAGAGGCCCTTCACAGTCTTCTAAGAAAATACTAAGAATGGAATGCAGAAATTGGGATTATAGTGATGGATTTTTCTTTCTTGTCCTATTTTGGAATGCCAGTCTCTGTGCTTTGGTTTGTGCTCTCTTGGTTAAAGTTCAGAATAGCAATGTAGTTGTTTGAAGGCTGAAAGATAGTGGGAGAAAGACATGGGTATTGTGCTTAACACACTGCTCTTTTCAAAATGCTTTATTGGGCCTGATCTCATTGGATTTTTGCAATAAGCATGGGAAATATGATTCTGTTACATAGAACTAGGTAGAATGGACTGGCTAAGTCATTCAGCTAGGTGGGAACAAATGCAGGATTCCCAGTTCACTTTTCTATGTGATGCTTTTCCCCTGAAAAGCCTCTGGACCAGGAAACAGAAGAGATCAGAGAAAATGGAGAGAACAGAGAAAGTGGAGTGAGGACAGAGCCAGTTGACTAGCTTGCCTTGCAAGACAGGAAGACGGTGGGTAGGTTAGGGCTGTGGGTATCAGCTTTGGCCCAAAGGAAGCCATTTGGACAAACAGGGAGGGTGGATCATCTCCCAGCAAGTCCTCCCTAAATGAGACAGTGGAGATGTCTCCTTAAATAGAACAGATAAGGGATTTAGGGATAATTCTGTTGTAATTAGTGGGAACTTTTCAGAAGGCTTGATGTCCTGGGGAGCATCACATTAAACAAATGTTATTTTGTATCTTTAGGTGAATTCTTAGCTTTAGTAAATACTTTCCATATTGTGATTGTGTAAGATGAATTTTTCTTAGTCAGTAGGTAGGATATAATGTCCACTATTGTGTGTTATTAAAGGAAAGGACTCCAACATGAGATTTTTGCCTTCACTTTTCTTTTCCCACTTATCTGTTGGGTCAAGCAAGGTACAGCTAACAAGATTTAACAGGATAAAATTAGGCTATTTTTTGAGACTAACATTTGGGGGTATAACATATAAATGGAGGTTTTATTTTGACAACTTAATACTTTAATCACTCTCCAAGTATTTACTTCTTAGCACACCTATCTAAATAGTCACAGAGACCATGAAGACTTAACATCTCACTCAGAGATTATGCGACTATTAATGCCTCTCTAGTTCTTCTATTTCATAATTAGTAGCATGCATATGATATGAATAAATTTAGCAAATTACTTCTGTTGCTTTACTTATCAATGTCTGAAATAAAAAGTCTTATGGAACTGCATGTTAGCTATTATGTGAAAAAGGAGTGATTTATTTTATGTGCTGGCAATAATAAAATTATTACAGTGCATTATCAATATTTATGGTAAGTCTTTTTCATGGAGAATGAATATGCAACCAATTTTGTATTATTTTAGTAATATTTTTGTCAGCATACAGTATACTATCTTGACTGAAATACAGCTACATATGTCTACAAGGTTTTGAGTTACGGATATGCACACTGAAAACCAATATGCACATACCTGTATTTAAGAGCAGGGAGAGAAAAAAAAGCTCTAGGACACTTATCAAAAGGAATGCTACCTAATATGAATGCAGGTAAAAGGAAGGGGCTTCAATCTCTTTACTGTCAAATAATTGGATAAAACCAATCCTGATGGATTTGATTGAATCTAACAAATACTTTTGTGCATCTACCACCAGAAAATGGCTTTTTTTGGGACACTAAATAGTCCAGGGTGTAGAATGCATGACATTGGTGGGAAAGATAGTGGGTAAAATTCTATATAGAATAAGGCCTATTGGTATGGGATTTTGAACATTTGGACTTTATTCTAAAGGTAGTGCAGAAACACTGAAAGCAGTGAACAAGAGGTAGCAGGAAGATTAATTCAGAAGCACAGCATGAGGTATATTAGAGCATGGTAGAGACAGGAAGTAGAGGCATTAATTGTGTATTAATATATTCTTAAGGTAATAGTACAATAGTGTAAGCCTGTAGGGAAGCAAATTTAAGAACCAGAACAAGGGTAAAAGTTTTTGTGAATTGGGGCACCTTGGTGGCTCAGTTGGTTGAGCATCCAACTCCTGATTTCGGCTAAGGTCATGACCCTAGGATCACAGGATCAAGCCTTGTGTCGGACTTTGTGCTGAGCGTGGAGCCTGCTTAGGATATTCCCTCTCTCCCTCTCTCTCCCTCTCTCTCTCTCTCTCTCTCTGTCTCTGTCTCTCTTTCTCTCCGCCCCCCCCCCCCAATGCCCCTTCCTTCTCATGCATGTACACTCTCTCTTAAAAAAAAAAAAAATTTGTGAATTGAAAGGTTTGGTTGGGAGATAAAACCAGATATAAAATAAGTAAGTCCTGGGGATGTAATATACAGCATGGAGACTATACTTAATAATACTAAATCATATATGTAAAAGTTGCTAAGAGAGTAAAGCTTAAACATTCTCATCACAAGGAAAATTTCTAACTATATGTGGTTATGGATCTTGGCAGGATTTAGTGTGCTGATCATTTTGAAATATATACAAATTTTGAATCATCATGTTGTATACTTGAAGCTAATACAATGGTATATGTCAACTAATACAATGTTCTATGTCAATTATATCTCGAAAAACAAGAGATCAAAGGAGGAAGTATTTGGGGAATATAGCAAGTCATGGGGTATCCATGTAAATTTTCATTATACAAGGGAAATGTGTTATTTGTCTGGGACATAGTGAAGAAAATAGGGCATGAGAGTACACATTGGGGGGGCTTAAGTGAGAGGATTGTTGACAGACTTTGACAGTTTGTATTTTTGAGATCCTGAGCCAGGAACTATACCTGTATGAGGTCTCTCAGTTTTCTCCTCTGCAAAATAAAGATCAGTTAGTTGTTGGTAACATTACAGAAAAGGCTATGTACATTCTGTAAACTTCTAGACAAACATAAGGTATAATTGTGGGGAAAGAGCTGATAGTGAATGTGTGAGAGGAGACCTGATGACTTTCCAGGGGGCTGAGTGCAAGGAGGCAGAGTGGACTCTTTGGGAATGCCTTTACCCAGAGGGCCTGAGGGAAAGGCACTGGCAAAAAAGCTGAGAGGATTGAAGTGGGGAATCACCTCAGTGTCACCCAAGTCAAGAGTTTCAAGAGTAAGTAGAAGTTGATGCCACATAGCATCAAAGAGTACTTACTTGGAAAACCCTCATTAATATTTGATGGTTACCAATGATACTCAGAAAAGCTTTTCAGTGAAGGTAAAACAGCAGAAAACAGAGTGGTACAAGAGTGGGAGCATGAGGTTACTCTCTGATATACCTTTGCCATTCAGCATTACCACAGATCAAGTGCTTACATGGAGAACAACATGTTCCTTCTTCTTCTTCTCTGGTGTCTTTCATAGTTAGGAAACACATTTAGAAGGGGCAATAGAACAAAAGCTTTGTAACTGCTTTTCCTGCAAATGAGTATGTGATATTATTTGTTTTACCATTACTTCTATATCCATAATTACATTCTTAAATCACTTATCCATGTAAGTCATCATTCCAAGAGCCAAGAGTAGAGTGTGCTCAAACGGTCACGTGTTTTATTCTTATTCTTCACCAAGTTCCTGCTGCTGTTTTCTGTATGGTAATAGTTATTTAGATTTTGAATATTAGTTCTTATAAATTCCCTGAGTCCTAATAGCCTTTATTCCTATCCTTCATGCCTCTTAGTCAAATATGAAGTCTGTATTTGTGGTAGTAGTGGTGCTATGTTTGCAAATAGTTCCAAGGAATGATCTACTCTGCCTTCCTTATAATGCTTCTCATTCTCATGGAATGACTTCCTTCTATTAAATCATAATCCTGGGTGAACGTAAAAGTGAGAAGTCACCATATTCCTCCTAGCCAAATTATACCTTAGTAGGGGAAAATAAATTCCAGCTTGGCAAAGTTCCATAAAGATTATACAGAATTTGTCTCACTTATAGTATGGTTTTAATAGTATCTGTGATGAATAAAGTTTAAAAAGTCTATGTTTTTGTGTTCTGTTTGTGATGGTTTATTAAGTACTGGGGATGTGTACTTTGAGAACCATGAGAAGCCAATATTCATTTTCATGTGAAAATAAATTTGAATTTCTATTGAATTTGTCTTTTTCTCCATATAATAGATAAATCCCAAAGAGGAAATTAGCATAGTAAAATACCCTGTGTTAGGAATTTCCTTATGATCATAAGTCAATATCCTAACAATGTTTAAGATTCTACATATGTTGGTAATCTTGACTATGGTTAAATCTCTTCTTGAGACCATTTTTAAAATGTCCATTTTGGAGCACACGTTGTGCAAGTGGACTGACTGATGTGCATGTGACAGATAATGGTCTGTCAAATCACATGCATTATCACTAATTGATTTTATAAGGTCCTGGGCCAGACAGATGTCTCCTATGATAGTATATTGTCCCTGCTTATCAAGTTTTTATCTTTATAGTTGTTAGATGAATTTGTGGTACAGATCAAATTGAGTGCCTTGGAAGGAATATTAGACTAAAAGAAGTATCCTAAGGGCTTAAATATCGCATCTATACTGATCCAACTATGTATATGACCTTGGGCAAATCACTCCACCTCCTCTGACCTTGTTGACTTTCTTCAACTATAAAAGGAAGGTTTGACTAGATCATCTCTGAGGCTCCCTAGTGCTTTTGTCAGCCCTGGGCTTTTCTTCACAGAGAATGCCTACAGGCTGAAGTACTCTCATCTCTAGTGTTTGAACATCTCCTGCATTTTTAATATATATTTTTAGCCCTGGTTCTGATTAACTGAATTAAGTCACACCAAGTGGCTATGCACTGTATATTTCCCTATACACCCCTGGGTCCCTCAGGTGGCCCTATTCAGATTGCTGTAATTCAGGTACACCTCTAATCAGTCCACTCAGTTCTTTCGTACTCTTTCCTACATCCAAAGAATATTGTTAAAAGAGGATGTTAATTCCTATACAAAATGGTTTTATTCATTGCTATCTCATCTTAATTTTCTCTTACATATAAGTTCAGAGGTCCCTCAGTCTTTCAGTCTCCTCTATCTTCCATTTGTAGTCTTAAAGAGACTTCTTCAAGGATTCAGCTGTATTCCTTTCCTCTTGGTGCTGGTGTTGTCATAGAGGCTCACCAGAATCTAAGTCCTTCAGCATCCTTATTTATGCCGAAGGTAACCCACTCTGTTAGGGTATCTTGGGCTCTGTCACCATTGAGAATAGATGCAAAAGACTCAGGTAATGCAAGTGACTCCTAATTTCTCTTTCTGGACACTCTGCCTTCAATTTTTGGCATCTTAGTTGTCAATACCCATTAATTGTTTTTTTAATTTAAACCATGGCTATATTCTTGTCTCCATAAGAAGCTGCATTCTTTCCCTATGAGCTCTGCTGTCTTCCAAGCCTTTATTACTGCAGGAGAACCTAGAGGAGATAGATACACACCGAATGTGAAAATTATAGCCTCCCCCAATCTTGCAAAAGATCCCTCAGGAACTCCCCCAAAGAAGTTCTCTGAGTGCCAGAAATCTCATGGCAGGTCCTGCCTTCTGTCACCTCAAGATGGAGGCAACTCCACATTTTAGTCACACTCTTCAGTGATCGGATCTGCTAGCCTAAATTCACCCCTTCTCCAAGTTCATGTCCTGGCTTTTCAACTGTTGATATAGAAGGAATGAAATTTTTGCACATATTTTAATGACCACCTGAGGTTTGGTCATGAGGTTTTATATGAAACCATATTTCAAATCCCAAGAAGGTAACAAAAGGCAGAGGGACTCTTCTTTTTTGTCCCCTCAAAAGTGGTTACATTTCTCATTATCTTTTTTTCTTTGAGTCTCCCTTTTTTCAGTTTGGACATTAGAGGGCAGAGGTGATTGAGCAAACTCCTTGGAAGGCAGCTATGCCTGGTAAATGAGCTTATTGGATTTTTTAATTTACTCTATTTTTGTTTTCATATCACCTACCCTCATTAAGTCTTAGATCTTTTTCAGCTGTGACCCACTTATTAACGGAATCATTTGTTCTCTCTTGGGCCAGAATGTTGGAGGGAATAAATGCCACATTCTTTCCTGTAGTTCTCATGGTAGTGATGGTTATTAATAGAAAAAAGTTTTAGGACAATTTGTTACCTAGAGTTCATGATAACTTGATAGTGTCTGTGTCCATGGGCATGTGCACACATGTGTGCACACACATGTTAGGGGAAGAAGAGAAATCCAAGGATAAAAATAATATATTTTATGCATGTGAATATGTATTTTTCTTTTCTGAAATGTAAAAAAGTGTTCATGAGATTCTCAAAGAGATTCATGTGCCTAAAAAGTTTAGATCCCCTGTTAGAGAAGAGTATAAATCTGGGAATATAGTTCTGGATTATAAGATCCACTGGTATTTCCCTTTATGAAACTTTCCCTCTGTCATAAACTATAGAACATATGTTTCTACTTTTACTAAGAATGTGAAAATTTATACTTACCATCCCTCAATACCTTGATCGGCCATAATAAGAATTGATATTTATACCAATTTAAGTCAGCAACAAGGCCCTTAGGTGGGTCAATGGACCCAACTCTTGTTTCTTCTCCCTGCTGTCCAGAAACATTTTGATGCATCTAGGAAAAACCAAAAGCAGTAGACATTTGACAGACTTGTGGTAGATCTTTTAGAAGCCTCCGAAGAATAGCACGCATGAAGTAAAAATTTCAGTGGCGCTTTTACCTTCAAGGGCAGCTTTTAAGAAACAAGCTGATAGTTCTCTCCTCTTTGTTTTATCACATTAGCCTAAAAAAAAAAATCACTAACTTTTTTGACAGAATAATTCTATCTTTTCTGTCTTTATCTCAGGTCATGCCTCTCTATGGGGAAGGAAAAATAATTGCTATGCTAGTGCTCGGACATAAGTGAAAAATGAAGAGCAAATATTTCTAAATGTATGTTTAGGTGATAGGGTCTCTGATACCACTTAAGATCTTTTAAGATTTCTTCAGGTCCAAAGGGGAAAAGGATGACGTGCAATTATAAAAAGTAGCCTACAGGGCAAGCCTCACACCATTTTATCTCCTTCAAATGAAAGAGTCTTGGCTTCCAGGAAGCCCGTTGGTTAATTCTATAGGGGAGGAAAAACTCCACTAACTGTTACACCTTTAATCTTTACAGAGGATTTAGGAATTTGAAAAGAAGCCGAATCTCTCCTAGGCTCTCCAATGTGTTCTTCCTGAGGCTCTCATAGAGTTAGAACTCCATAAGCCTGATTAATAACACTGGCCAAATCATAAGCTCTAATCTTGCCAGAACCAGTGTGGAGTTATTTTAGTTCTTATTACAAACAGCATATGATTCGTACTGCTGCTATAACATATACTAAATGTAGGCAGTTTAATCAAAGTCATGTTCCAATATGTTCCTCTTTTGATCACCTTCAAGCCTGAACCAGATTTGGACAGACTTAGAACTATAAACAAAGCAAGTTCATTATATTCAGTACAAAGCACAACTAACAGAGAAAGAGCCACCACAAGGTAGGTGTGTGCTGCATGATTCCCAGAACTTGCACAGTGTTGAGAGATATTTGAATTTGCACAGCCACAATGGAGAGACTTTGTAGAACTTGGGACTTTAAGTCCCAAGGAGGATCACCTCTTTGTCATAGGGCTAAACTATTCCCATAGCGTTATTTTAGACCTGCCTTTAAGGCATTAAAAGAAAGTTCAAAACTATCAGGCTGAAATCTGTTATGGAAAAAACCCCACTTAACCCTCTTTAAAGGAAGACAACAAAATCCAGACACTCTGTAACATAAAATATGCAATTCCTAGCATATAATACAAGGTTATTAAACATGCAAAGAAGTAGGAAAATGTGACTTATAGCCAGAATACATTAACAGAAAGAGATTGAGAAATTACAAGGATGTTGAAATTATCAGACAAGGACTTTAAGGCAGTGTTATAAAAATGTTCATTGAGTTAAAGAAAAATATGAATATATTAATGAGAAATCAAATATATAAAAATACTCAAGTGGAATGTCTAAAATAACAGCTGAAAATTATAGTATCTGAAATGAAAAATTCACTGGTTTGATTTAATAGTGGATAAGATACTATAAAAATAATCAGTGAACTTAAAGAGCAATAGAAACCATTCAGATCAAAGCTTTCACACACAAAAGGCTTGAAGAAAATGAGTATACAGAGTATCAATAACCTGTGGGACATTGTCAAGCAAGCTAACATTCATGAAATTGGTGTTTTGAGAAGAGGGAGTATCAGAATAACTATTAAAAGAAGCACTGAGAGAAAATTATTTACTTTTTAAGTTTATTTATCTGAGAGGGGGAGGAAATGAGCAGGGGAGGGGAAGAGAGAGAGGGAGAGAGAGAATTCCAAGTAGGCGCTGCACTGTCAGTGCAAAGCCTGACACAGGGCTCAATCTCACTAACTGTGAGATCATGACCTGAGGCAAAGTCGAGAGTCAGATACTTAGCTGACTGAGCCACCCAGGTGGCCCCAAATTTCCTTTTTGATTAAAACTATATACATAGAGCTCTCTGAAGCTAAAAGAATCTAAGCAAGAACAAGAAGCCAACTCCCCATACCAAAAAAACAAAACAAAACAAAAAAAAAAATCAGGGCACATCGTGATCACTGTGCTGAAATGCAGTGATAAAGAGAAAATATTAAAAGCAGCCAAAGAGGAGTGGGGACACTTTTTGTAGAGAGGAACAAAGATAGGAAATATTGTTGGCTTCTCATTAGAAACCATGCAAGCCAGAATACAATGGAATGGGTTCTGTACAGGCCTGAAAGAAATGAAAAACTCAAACTAGAATTCCACATTTGGTGAAAATATATAAAGGAAGGCAAAAGAGACATTTTTAGGCAAGTAAAATCTGAGAAAATTCATTGCTAGTGGACCTCTACTACAAGAAACATAAAAAGAAAATAATATGAGATAAATAGCTGATCATTTAATTTATCATTATAATGAGATAATATACCAGGTGGAGTACTAAAATGGTTAATATGGGATAAATAGAAAAGTATTTTTATTTACATTTTTTTGTTTCTTCAAATCATAATTGAGTGTTTAAGTCAACAACAGTGTCTTGTGGAGCTCATAACATGTAAGAATAAAAAGGTATAACAGCATGAGTGGTAGGAGGGCAGGGTTATGGAATATGGTGTTTGATGTGAAGCGGTACAACATTAGTGAAGGAAGACTGTGTTGGGTTCATAATGCATATTATAAATCCTAGAGAAGTGACTTAAAATAAAAACATTCAGTGTATAGCTAATAAAGCAATAGATTAGATAAAATGCAGTACTAGAAGTACTCAGGCTGATTGCCTTCCTCCAGGCCTCCCCTGAATGAAAAACCAAAGGTTGACAAAGAAGACTAAAAGCAATAAGAAAGCCATGATGTCCTCTCTTTTTTTGTGTGAATTTGGAATTCTGCTGGCAGTTCATCTGCTGAGAAGTGAATTCATATGCTGGGGGCTATTTGAAAAAGAAGAGGAATGGGAAGGGAGAATAAAGTTGCCTCCCATAGGGCCCATCTGAAGATGGAAAGCATAAGGTTGTGGTATTGTTATTCTACATGGTCATACCTTTTTCTCCAACAGTGTTGAGCCATTTTAATGAAGGGAAGGGAAGCCAGGGATTTGGCTGAGAGAAGGCTTGTATGCTAGAAATAATGAAATTGTGGGAGTTGATGAGTTCAAATGATAGGTGAGATCCAGGGGAAATGTGTGAGGAAATGGGTTTGCTGTGGGGTTCAGAGTTGGAGAGAATAAAAAGTTCAAGGTGCTAGAAGTTGTAATAAGGTTAAAGGACAGGTATAATGTAAGTGTTGCAATGAGGGAAGCGAGGGCACACAGATTCAAGGGAGGGAATGGAAGCTGAAGATTTCACAGATGGGACACTTGTGGGTGAGGTCAAGAAGTGGAGAGCGAGTGTCTGTCTATAGATGAAGTCACCGATTTTGCGAGGCTAGCCTGTTTGGTGAACTTTGCATGTGCACATGGATAGTACTTAAGATGATGGTGAGACATAATATGAGATGAATAGAAAGACTGTGAACCAGGTGTCATTAGCCTGTAATCAATCATACTTTCAGGGCAAACGAAGTGTTTTTATTTTATTTTTAAAAAATTTAGTGTTTATTTATTTTTGAGAGAGACAGAGGATGAGCAGGGAAGGGCAGAGAGAGAGGGAGGCACAGAACCTGAAGCAAGCTCTAGGCTTTGAGCTGTCAGCACAGAGCCCAATGTGGGGCTCGAACTCATGAACTATTAGATCATGACCTGAACCAAAATAGGATGCTTAACCAAGCCAACCAGGTGCCCTTATTTTACTTTATTTTTAAGCCACTTTACTGGGGCATGATTTACATATACTAAGGTTTACATATTTAATGTGTCTAAATTAAGTTTGGAATAAGTATACAACTTGAAACCACCATCAAGGCCATCAACCTATCCATCATCTCCCAAAGGTTCCTGCTGCATTTATTATTATTGTTGTTTTGGGGGAGTAAGAACATTTAATATAAGATTTGTTCTCTTAGCAAACTTTGCAAATATGATATTGTACTGTTATCTTCGGCACTGTGCTGTATAGCAGATCTCCAGAACTTATTTGTCTTGTGTGATTGAAACTTTGTACCTCCCCCAGACTCTAGAAACCACCATTCTACCCTCTGCTTCTATGAGTCTATTTTAGATTATGCATATAAGTGAGGAAATCCAGCATTTGACTTTGTGTCTGCATTTTTTCATTTAGCATAATTCCCTTTAGGGGAATATTATTCTGCCTTAAAAGAGAGGCATGAATATACCATCTTTGCTTTATCCATTCATCTCTTAATGGGCACTTGGGTTGTTTCCATATATTGGCTGTAGTCAATAACACTGCAGTGAACACAGGGGTGCAGATACCTCTTTTAAGATCTTGATTCTTTTGGATATATATATTCAGAAGTGAAATTGCTGGATCATGTAGGAGTTCTATTTTTAACCTTTTGAAGAATTTCCAGAGTGCTTAATGAGGTCTATGAATTTTGAACTCCCTGTTCTTTGATCTAGTCAGCTGAACTAACCAGACACAGGTACTCAGTAAGAGGTGAATATCTATGATGAAATAACAAGGAGGAAATTACTAGAAATCTCTTTATAAATAGAATTCAATATCTACTAATCCCTATATCAACTCTTTTTTCAATAATGTGTTAAATGTAAAAACTGAGTGAATCACTTCTACAATATAGTATTTAGAAACCGTAGAAGACAGGATTATGACTACTGACATCTTCCCTTGGATATTATGTTACATAGGGTCATTATGACAAGGGTCATTATGTAATTTAAGGAAAGTGGGGAGGAGCCTCAGGATAGATTTATAATTGGCTAGTTAGTATATGATGTGTTTTCTATTTGTTTAGAGATGTTTGAATTCTTAGAATCACTCTATAGATGAAGAAACTGAGCCTTAGAGAACAGATTTTATCTCCCTGCATTGTATTTGGCTGGTGTGGAGAAAACTGAGTCACTTTTCTATCTATAAGTTATCTGAAAAAATAACTTCAACTTTGACACAAAGTGGATAAAATTACTTTGGCAGTTATCTGGGGCTTTTATTCACTTGTTTGGTCATTGCAATTAGAGGTCTGCAGGGAGAAGTGAATTACTGATAGATTTGGTAAGGGTATATATAGCTTTAAAGGCTTGAGTTAATAATTTCTTTTTATTGTCATTTGAAATATTCCACTAAATACATAGAATAACAAAATGACAGTTTGGTTCTGACTCGTGATCTTTTTCTATATGTATTTGTTTGTTTATTATTTATTTGGACTGTGTTTATTTTTCACACACAACATTGAGATAGCCTTGTGTTTGCTTGCTTTGGTGGTTGGCTCCATGACAAATACTGATGGTTTGCCAATTATTTTAATAACCATTATCTGTCAAAAAATAAGTTGTTAATCTTGATTTTGTTCTTGCATTTTTGCATCTAGCCAATAAATCATGTGATTTCTAGAAACACTTCATACGGACAGAAGTGAATTTGGCCCAAAATTTTTGCAGAATAACTTTTGAGGTTAAACCGTTAGATCATATTATGTTTACTTCTTAATGTAGTTCTTAAGTATTAATGAAAGTCTGTAGACTTTGCTCATCTGTCTCTTTCACTTTTACTAGAACTCAGGATTTTGCAGCAGGAGGGAATATGCCACTCATTTCTTTCTTTCTTGCCTTTTGCATTCAGACCTGTATCTCTTCCCTAGAGAAGGCTAGCGCTCCTCCCCCCTCTACCTGTAATGCTGTATGAAGCAAGATGGTCTGCGTCTTCATTCTTTAGAGTAGAGCTGTTGGAGGTGGGCAGTAGGGAGTGATGTGGATTACAGATCTCTGGTCACTGTAAAGAAGAAGAGGAGTAAAATTAACATTTATAGAGCTGACATTTAGCCCATCATTGTTCTAAGTTATTAACATATATTTCATTAATCCTCATGTCAAGTATATTCTGTATTATCTTAATATTATTAATGAGAAAAACTCAAGCTCAGGGGGTGTCTGATTTCCAAGCACATTGTTTTTTCTATTACACTATAGTGCCTCTAAAATAGTTTGTAGCTGAATATATACTTCTGGAAATAAGAGAAAATAAGATTCCAAGAGTCCTAAGAGGGGAAAAATTAATGGAAGATAAAAGTTGACAATGTGAGTAACTGTGAAGAACTATAATAACACAACATAAAAGACAAGGTTAAGTAACTAAACTGTATGGATTTCATTAAGGGATTAGACATGGTTCTCAAACTTTAATATGAGTGAGAGTCAACTTTGGTGTTTGATCAAACACAATTTCTTGGGCCTGACTCCGGATCTGCTCAATCAGAAACTAATGGAATGGATCATTAATGATGGTAGTCTACATTATATATTTGACCTGCTCCGTTTCTGACCTGGGCCGGTTCACCCCTCCTTAGGCAACCTGCTGGTCCCCCGCTCCCGGGAGGTCACCACACTGATGCCGAACTTAGTGCGGACACCCGATCGGCAGAGTGCACTACAGCCCAGAACTCCTGGGCTCAAGCGATCCTCCTGCCTCAGCCTCCCGAGTAGCTGGGACTACGGGCGCACGCCACCGCGCCAGGCTACATTATATATTTAAAGACACTAGAATATAGCAAAAAATAAGCTTAAAAAGGTGACCTTGATTTTTCAGTTTACTCATCAAATGTTGAATGAGTTAATGGAACCACTGATGTCATCCTGCTCAGACCATCCTTGGTGCCCTCCCAGTTTTTCTGGGACTTTGTGGTTGTTGAGGTCAGGGGTTCTGGCTTATTCTTCCCTGAACAGAGCCTCAATAGACCACGTGACCACCTGGCTCTAGGCCTCTGCTGCCCTCTCCTGGTGATGTGCAGTCTTGTACCCACCTTAACTCCATGTGGAGAGGAAGCTGTTGGTCAGGCTTAGCCGTAGAGACTTTATAGAATTGGACTAAGGTGATAAAGCTGAGAATAAACTGTGATTTTGATTTGGAGAAAAAAGAAAGAGTAAACAATAGGCTACTGTTTGGGGCTGGTGGTGTAAGAACCTATGATGCGACGGAGGTCCTGTCACTTAAATCCTAGAATTTTTTTTCTCTATAACTAATGTGTGTCAGAAGAGATTGCATAACTAACAGAATTTAAAAAGTGGAATAGAATAAGACAACCCCAAACAGTTCAACTTTTCTGATCAATATTAAATAATCTAAGAACATTGTTAGAATTTGTAGAAAAGATTCCCAAACAGTGCTGTTGATCGTGAAGATATATGGAAACCAGAGAGGAGCCAGAAGTAAAGATGGTACCAGAGCCCTTGGGTGGCTCATTCGGTTAAGCACCCAATATCGGTTCAGGTTGTGATCTCATGGTTCGTGGGTTCGAGTCCCACACTAGGCCCTGTGCTGACAGCTCAGAGCCTGGAGCCTGCTTCAGATTCTGTGTCTCCCTCTCTCTCTCTCTGCCCCTCCCCCACTTGTGCTCTGTCTCTTTCTCTCTCACTCAAAAATAAATAAACATTAAAAAAAATTTTTAAAGAAGTAATGATGGGACCATGTCGTTCTGATTTTCCAAAAAAATAAACATAGAAGACTGTGGAATATAATCTAGTAATGCTGATGGAGCTCTTAGAAAAAACTTCAATAATATTCTTGGAATTGTTTTGAATCCACTTAAAAGGAAATGATGATCACAAACACGAGTATGTCAGGAACAAAATAGGTCAGATATAGGTTCACTTTCTTCTTTTGTGTGACTACTAAGTTGGTGGTTCCAGGAGAGTGTAGATCTAGAACCCCTCATGTGCCAATGTACTTGAATCAAAGTCGTTAGAGCCGCATTCCATAGAAGTTTTGGACATGTTTCCATCTTGGTTTACTGAATTCCCTAATCTTCCATCCATATTCACTTAGATCGGAGATTGCAATGGTGAGAAAAGTAGAAGGTTCACAGGGCAAGTGATCATTGTTGCCGATTTAATATGCCTGTCTGTCAAAACAGGAAAGGCCAAATGATTACATAATTACCAAATCGGTAGTTTTGGCATCTCTAATAGGAAGTGTGAGTGAGGTGCCCCTCAGATTATTTCCACTTCATAATATTTTAACTGTTACATGTTTCATTTATTAACTATTTCTATTCTTTAAAATAAAATTGATATACATGCTCTAAAAAATTAGTTCACAAAAGTGAACTGTACCAAAGTACAGAAATTATATCAGAGTCCACTGTCTCTAGTTCTCTTCAAGAAATACTGCTGTTAAAGTTGTAAAAGTTGTCTAAAACAAAAAAAAGTGCTACATGTATACTTACATATATTAGATCATATGATCAGTATGTTCTCTTATATATTCCTTTTTTCCATTAGATAATATGTCAGATATCTTTCCATATCAATACATAGGAAAGTTCCTATTCCATTCTTTGAGTTTATGAAATATTCTATACTTGTGATGTCCAGTACTTCATCCACTAGCTACCTAAGTACTTGAAATGTGGCTAGTTCAGCTTGAGATGGACTATATGTATAAAATATATTCTAGTTTTGAAGGCTTTAGTGTAATAATATAGAAAATATTTCATTAGCAATTTTTACATATGGATTTCCTATTGAAATAATATTTTGGATATATATGGAATTACACAAAATGTTATTAAAATGTTTCATTTGTTTCCTTTTTTAATATGAGGCCAAAAGAAAATTCAAAATTATGCATGTGGCTCACATTTGTGGCTTGCATTATATTACTATTTTGTACAAAAATATAATATATACCTTATGTTATAAGGAATCACTTATGTACTTGGTGATATTTATTATTCAGGTGGTAGCACTAGTGTATCTACACTTACTGATTGTCAAAATGTATCTATCCTGGCTGGTGAGTAGCTGCTGATCTGAACCTCCTTTTCCACTGCCATACTGTTTGGATCTAAAACTGCAAAATCCATTTCCTAAAGATACAATGCCTGGGAAGCCTTGGATACTGATAAACTACTACAGGAATTGTTCTTTTAGATTTGTTGAGTAGTCAGACCATTCTGATGATTGCACATTTTGAAGATCAAGCCTGACTATATCTACCACCTAGTTTAAGAAAAGATTACTAATATTCCTGAAGCCCTTAATGTAACTTTCTCATTAGTATTTTAATTTTACTTTCTTACCCCTCACATAGGGTTAGCAAGTTTTCTTTATAGCTTTACTATAAAAGTTTCATTTATAAATGATGAATTATTTAGCTTTGTTGGTTTCAATTCTGTTTAAGAGCAATTGCAATGTGAGTATGCAACTTGTTTATGAGATTTATTCATGTAACTACAGTTTATTATTTTTAATTATTTTTATTGTTATGAAGTATTCTACTTCATAAGTACATTGTATCCCTTTTGTTATTGGTGGGCATTTTGTTGTTCTAATAGTGCTGCTATGGACATTCTTGAATATGAACATGTTCACATGCTCAAGAATTTCTCTTGTGGAGTTCTTCCATTTTTATTTTGTATCACAACTCTATGTGAAATACATTTTATAATGCATAGAGCCCACCTGCACATATACATACATGATTTCTTCTTCTCTCTGTTCTCCTCTTCACTTCTCCTTTTGTAACGGAACAGGTTCAAACCACACTCTTCATTGAGTCTGTTGGCTATTCTTGGCCCTTCACTGTTGGATATAAATTTCACAGCAGGCTTGTCAGCTTCCGTGGAGGTCCTTGTCAGGATTTTGATTGGAATTGAATTGAATGTAGTGATTCATTAGTGGGCAATTGATATTCGTATCCTTCAGAAATTTGTCTATTTTAGTAGCTATTTTCCTCCAATAATCAACTATTGGTTTTGTTGATCAATTTAAGTCTTTTCTTCTTCTTTTTATTTTTTTGCCTTTCATTAATTTCTGTTCTTAGCATCAAGTTTTACTTCTCTGCTAACAAGCATTTAAGGCTTGACCACATTATCGAGGCTGTTGGTGCTTCCTCACAGTACAACCATGCGACTCTCCTGACCTGAGTCTTACATTTGTCTTCCAACAGTCTGCCAGCCAGGCTGCCCCAACAAAAAAATAACACGCGTGAGTGTTTCCTTTACTTCAACGTGGGTGTCACATAGTGCTCTCTTTTGTCCTCTTTTGTCTTCCTCTTATCCCCTAGCTTTCATTTTTCACTAGGAAATATTTGGCAATTACTTCTAAGCTAGCTATCTTAAATACATATTTTAGCATTTTAATATAGTGCTAAAATTCTTTTAAAAATAATTGATGTGTCCTTCAATATCAGAGTGCATTTTTATTAAAAAGAATAACTTGCCAACTAAAATTTGTCAGTTTATCACAGTCTTGGAACTGGTGAATACACATTCAAGAGTCTCAGTGGAAAATTCATCATATCTGCAGTGCTCTGCTTTGTATTGGCTAATAATAAGATAGTTTTTTTTTCTTCTGAGGCCAGAGTTGTTCAAATCGGAATATTGTCACGATGGGGGAAAAGAAGAGAGCCCTTCTCCATCTTCTTTATGATGAAACATTTGCCAGGTCCTTTGAGGGAACAGCACCTCCTGTTGCTCAGATACACTTTAAGAGTAGTTGCTCCTAATTTATTTCAAATGGTTCAAAATTCTGTATGAATTTGACAGTCAAAATGAAGAAAAAATTGGTGTTAAGATTGAGCACTGAATATCAGGAGATTGAATTTTAGTGTTTAGTGTTTAGATGTCGTGTTCCTTCACTGAGCCCCGCATTGGGGCGTCACTTGTCCAGTCTCTCGCCCCTGGGGCAGCGGGGCAGTAAATCCTTGTGGTCCGTTCCTGAGGGAGGGAGAGAGAAATAGGGCAGGAAGGGGACGCACAGAGAGTGAGGCAGGACAAGCGATTCCTGATCAAGCCCGTTTATTGAAAAAGAAATCAAACCTTTATAGGATTAGGGGGCGGGGAAACTGGCCCAGGTTGGTTGCCAGGTAACAGAGTCAAATGACAGGGGAAACCGAAACTGAAACTTCAAACACAGCATCCAAAAGAAGCACCCAGACTTTTGTCCGCAATAATGGGCAGGGGAAGATTAGCGCTGCAGAAACCCGAATGTGGTTTGATCTTTTGTTCATTTTGGCTTTTTTCGTCTGGCTCAGTATGACTGTCTCTGAATCCTGAATCCCGGGACCAGGAAATGCACTCTCCAGCCTCCAGATGTAAATCTTGTTTTTCTTGGTCGCTCCCTGGAGAGCGGTATCTCCTTGCCTGAGGCGGCCAAAACTGGGCAGCTCCCAACAAGATAGTAGGTACTTTACACACTGTGTCTCAGGTGATTCAGTTCTCATAACAACCTGCAATTTGGCCCATTATTGAGATACTGAACTATATTCTCAGAAATTAAATTATTTGTCCCAATTTCGATTTTTGATATGGTTTCTAGAGTAGAAAACTATAGTATATCACTGAACTGGTATATCTGAGTGACCGTTTTAAGTCACATTATGAAAGCTCTTACATGGGACCATCAGGTAATTCTCTATTACTCCATGCCTATTGAATTTTAGTGGGAAAGAAACAATGATCATTGTTAACCTATTTAGGCCTTCTTTAAGTAGATGGAATTAATCAGATTTATCTCACATGCCGTCAGTTATTTAAATTTGATCAAATGCTATTCTTATTAAGATGGCTGTTCTCTGTGGAGATAGCTGAAAGGTATAAATTTCTCAGTTCAGAACTTTCATATTGATTTCCAAGATTAGGATTTGAGTCATCCAAAATGATCCTGTCAGTAAATGAGAGGTGGTCTCTCTCTTTGATCTAAAGATGAGCATCTATACCAGTGTTGTTGTTATTATTATTACTTTTTTTGGATATGCATCTTTCAGTGGGATGGATTGGAACCTCTTTTGTTTTTAGTTAGTTCATATATTCATGTTACTACTAAACGAGATATGAATCAATATCAGTTCTATTCCTAGTTCATGTCTGAGAAGTAGTATTTACTGTAAAGGAGATGGGATGGAGTTTTTGTTATAGCAGTGTCACTTTAAAATTCTTTTGAGATATATGACCAAAAAATCACATAATGATCATCAGAAATAGTTTTTATGAACAGCTGTCAACTGATAAGTTCTTCAATCAATCTTGAATGCAAAGAATTAGAAACTCTTTGACTTATAAAAGAATTTTTAAAAATCCAGTCATTGCAGTCATTCATTTT
Source organism: Suricata suricatta (assembly GCF_006229205.1). Classification (NCBI taxonomy): domain Eukaryota; kingdom Metazoa; phylum Chordata; class Mammalia; order Carnivora; family Herpestidae; genus Suricata; species Suricata suricatta. The sequence goes on along the minus strand of NC_043712.1, from coordinate 41,857,831 downwards.
CTTAATACTAATACCAATATTTAAATCATCCACTTGTTTGACATCCTGGAAACTGTTAGAATTGGGGTAATGAAACATAGTAAAGTTAAAGATGGGTGAATGACAAGGCTTTACCAACTTTGGTGAGCTCCAGTTTTTTTCTCTGTGAAAATTGGATAATAGAGTGCCTCTCTTTTATGGTTATTGTGAGGCATACATGAATAATGCATCTATAATAGTGATAAGAACTTCTCAGTAAGTGGTTAACTGTTACAGGATGAACTTGAACTTAATGTAGGTAGCAGTCTTATCCAAGGGTGAGTGCAGCACAACATTGAGATTTTCAAGAACAGGCAATGCCATTAAGATCTTCCGTATATATCACATTTGGAATAGAATTTCGTCTAGTAGTGGCCTCTCATCTATATGGGGAGGAGATTGAAAAAAGAAGTTTGGGGATCAGGAGTTCAGATATGTGGGCTCAGGCTAAGAGAAAACTTTAATTTCCAGTAGGCACAGAGTACAGGGGAGAAAACTGAGCCAGAAACTCAGATATAGAGGTGAGACCAACATAGCAGTAAAGTGTGGAGGTTTAAGAGATGGTTATAGACAGGCTTGCAAAGCTAGGTTTCATCTTCTCTCTGCACACATGCATGCATGAAATACATACCCCAGGAAAGGGAAGGCAGATGAGTGTCATCTTTGCCATGTCCTATACATTAGTAGGTGATTTCTGGAGTGATGAGAAGGGTTTGAGGCTAGATAAGGGTTTATTAAAGGTAAACGTCCTGGTGGATGGTGTAAGTTTGCACTCTAACTTCTTTGTTATTCCAGGCCCATAGCAATAACTAATTTTGCTGATGGTGATCACTTCCTGATGAACTCTTTGTTTTGCTTGGAACTGGCTTCAATAACTGTATATAATGAAGCTCAATGAAATAATAGACCTTCTTTAAGTTCTTAATTCCTTAAGTGGGAAGCAGTAGTGTTGAATATATATTCTTATCCCTAGTAGTTCTCAATCCAGGGTTGCACACAGAGCACAAACTGATAAATGGCTATCACCTACTGTATTAATTTCCTATGGCTGCCTTAACAAAGTACCAAAAGGGGAATGGCTTAAAAAACAGGGAATTGTTTTCTCACACTTCTGGAGGCTAGAACTGTAGAACCAAGGCATTAGCGGGATTTATTCCTTCTAAAGCATGTGAGTGAGAATCTGTTCCATGACTCCAGTTGGATTGTGTTAGGGTGCGCCCTAATGACCTGATCTTAATTTGATCATCTTCTCTATAAAGACCCTATTTCCAGCTAAGGTCAAATTCACAGGTCCTGGGATGTGGGACTTCAAGATCTTTGTAGAGAATGCAATGCGATCCGTAGCATTGATAGATCCTTAAGTAGGTGGCAAGTAAACCACCGAGCCATGAGAACACTCATGCATTTCTCTAGAAAATGAAAAACAGTAATTAGAAATGAGTTTTTGTTTAAGCCCTACATTTGTCACTTACTGGCTATAATATCCTAGCAAATTCATGAGCCATTTTAATCTGTTTTCTTATCTCTACAATGGCAGTAATGTTTCACAGTTTTGTTAAAAGTATTATAATAAATGAGAATATACAGTGATTTACAAACTGTTATACAAATACTGTATATAATTATAGCTATTGTTAATTTATTTGTTTTGTGTCCTGTGATTCCTAGATTATTCCAAGCACTAAGTAGAGAAAGTTGGAAGCTGTAAAGTAGTTAAAAAAAAAAACAAGTAAAAGTAGAGACCATTTTCTATATAATTAGCTCTTGAATTAGCAATGAATTTCATTATAAGCATTAACATGGTTTAATAACTAGTTATCATAAACATGATTTAAGATACATTACATGTTATACAGTTTTATATATGGAATGATTTTTATTGTTAGTATACAGAATATTGAGAGACAAAACAACTTTAAGAATACCTGCAGTTCTTTGGAAGAACAATAATATATTAAACACCCATTGTGGAAGGTAATACAACTCATTAAATTATATATTTCCTCTGTCAAAACAATATTGGTATAAAAATGTGCAGGGTCAAACTGGGTTCTATCCGCTATGAGTTAAAATTCTATGCTAGCCAAATGAATTTCCTCAGCCTTTTATTCTACATGCTTGGTAAAGGTTTTTGGGGGCTGACAGATTGCTATTATGACCACTGCAGACATTGAAGAATGACTTGGGAGAAACAGCCACTGCTAGGAAGAGACAAATAGCTTCCCAGGAGAAAGAGATTCATGCAAGGGGTCATTAGCACATATTCAACTACTTGAACCTCAAATATGTATAGACAGTTCGGTATTTGGCAGAATTGGTACAAAAGTTACCATCCTTCCTATTTCTTCCCTCTCTCTCCCTTTCTCTGACTCTCATACCCTCTTCCATCCCCTCTCTAGGCACCAGATAGGAACCAAGAAAAAATGAGCACAGTTCATTGCCTAGTTCCTATGCCATTTAAACAGCATGGGCTTGTGTTTTAGGTGGATAATAGTACACATAACCATATGCAAGACTACACAATATGTAATAGGTGCCTACTATAGTTGGCCTTTGGTAGTTTCTCTACAGAAACTATGGCAGGGACTCTCCTAAGTCTATAGGGTAGAGCAAGAAACTAGACAATACCCATCAAATATTTGTGGTCCAGTGAGAAGGTACACTAAGCAGACAATTATGATAGGGTATTAAAATAACAGCAATTAGGGATATAAAGGATGTTCTGGGGTAGAGGAGGAGTACTTTACCTACATAGGGGGATAGGTGTAATGATGGGTAAGAAAGATGTCCTCAGGAAGCGTTTTCATATTTTCATTTTCATAGTCCATTGAAGATGTTAGTCTATCAAAGTTTATTCTCTTCCTCATTATTATATAGGAGGAGAGGAAGATTCAGTTTTAAGCTGTTACTGAGAAGAAATATTAGGTCTTAATTTATTCATAAATTAGACATGTTCTTAAGGGAATGGAAACTTGACTTTTTCCATTTATTTGCCTTAGCAACCAAATTGAAGTATATCCTGTGTATGGGAAATCTAGTATTCTGAATGGCTAAGATCTTTCTTTAGAGTTACCCTACATCTCTTGGCTCAAATTTCCACTTGAGAAAAATCTCTCAACGTAAAGTATAATAAATGCACACTAACTTCATGCTTCAAAAGGACGTAAAGCGTGAGACAGTTCATCTATTAAGATGTAAGAAAAACCGATAAATGTGGGAAGGAATATTGACCCTCAGAAACCCAAAGTCCCACAGTGTGTCTTGATCATAAATGGATTAAAGCTTACTGTGACTTGCCATTTCTGGATATCATCAGCAGAGTACTACAATAAAGCCAACTGTATTCCACTTTAGCTGGAAGGATCTCTCTCTGGGATTGTCAGCCCTGGGCCTGCCTCTTTTCAACCATAATCTTTGTCATATATGTACCCAGATTGTACCTTTTCTTGCTATGAAACTACTGTAATAATTATGCTGTGCTGTTTGGGCAAGGTCAGCCCTCAAGTGGTTTTCCCTGCAATGAAAAATTATTGCTAGTAACTTCTCTTGCCTAGAACTACTTGGAAATATAATAGGGAGGTATCTGTTCAAAAAAAAAAAGAATCATGGTGGTCAGGGTAAATTTACTAATCTTTGCCTCACTTATTTAGAATGCCACTTTATGTTAGCATACATATTTCTAAAAACAGGCATATATATCTGGCCTTGCAGTTTTCACTGATTTGTCTTATTTTTAAACTATTTTAAAATATATTGTGGGAACACCTAGTTGGCTCAGTTGGTTAGATGTGCAATTCTGGATTTTGACTTGGGTCATGATCTCAGTTTTAAGAGATCAAGCCCCATGTCAGGCTCTGTCCTGGGCATCGAGCCTGCTTAAGATTCTCTCTTTTCTCTCTATCTACCTCTATCATTTGTGCATGCTCTAAGAAATATCTACATATCTATAACATTTTATATATGCACATTTTCAAATTTACAATACATCCAAATTTTTTTCAGAAGGGATATATCAATTTATACTTCCACAGTTGGGTGTGAAAATTATCATTTTTAAAAATTTTCTTTAGCACCTGAAATTAACATAGTTTTTTTGGTTATTGTCAGTCTTATGGTTGAGACCTAAGAGCATTCATTAATTTAATTTGAATGTTTTTTACTACTATTGAGGCTAAAAAATCTTTCTATCTATTTGTTTTAAATTCATATTTTATCTTCTGTAATTGATAGGTCTTTCATATTCTGACCTCCAACAATTATCTTCTCTTGGGGCAACTGGGTGGTGGCTCTGTTAGTCTAGCATCTAACTTTGGATCAGTCATGATCTCACTATTCAAGCCCTGCATCAAGCTTTCTGCTGTTATTGCAAAGCCTGCTCCTCTGTCTTCCTCTCTCTCTGCCCCTCCCCTGCTCATGCTCACTCTTTCTCTCAAAAATAAACATTAATTAAAAAATTATCTTCTCTTATTTGCTTTAAAGAATTACTTTATATTTTTATTATAATCATTTATCTTTTCAACATATTGTAAATATCATCTTCCAGCCTGTTATTTGCTATTTAATTTTGATTATGATCTTTTTCTGCAGGACAGAAGCTTTTAGTTTTAATATGGTCAAATTTAAGAGTCTTATTTCCCTTTCATTGTCCTTTTTCTCCTTTGCTTTTTATGACTTCAAAAGATATTTTCCAAAGTTTCTTCCAGTTTTAAAGGTTTGGTTGTTTTGGCTATGTCTTTAGTTTCTATTTGGTTCAAGATTGGATATATTGTAAACTTGAAGTGTTCATATATTATGGCAGAACAACTCTACTTATGGGAATAGTCTCCAATGAGACCCTTGTAGATGTATGTGAAGAATTACGGACTCATTGTTTTAAATAAAGCAATATTTCAAAGTGGAAAATAACAGAACAACCTAAATGTCAAAGTGGAATGAAAAATGATGTGTGATACATTCATGTGGTAGAGTAGTGTTCAATAATTATATGGATAGAAAGTTATCAGTTCAGATAGATTTCAAAATAATGCTTAAAAAGTAGTTGATTGAAGAAAGCATGCTATGTGTGATACTTTTTTAGTTATGTTTTTATTTTAATTTCTGTATAGTTAACATACAGTGTTGTGTTAGTTTCAGGGATACAATATAGTGATTCAATACTGCCACACAATACCCATTACTTACCACAGGTGTGCTCCTGGATCCCCATCACCCACCTAAACCATCCTCAAAGGTTACCCACCCTGGTAACCATCGGTTCTCTATAGTTATGCTTCTGTTTCCTGGTTTCTTTCTCTCTTTTTCCTTTTCTTTGTTTGTTTTGTTTCCTGTATTCCACATACAAGCGAAATCATATGGTATTTGTCTTTCCCTGACTTATTTTGCTTCGCATTAGACTCCCTAGCTCCATCCATGTCATTGCAAAGGGCAAGATTTCATTATTTTTTATACCTGAATAGTATTTCAGTGTGTGTGTATACATACATACATACACACATATTACCTCTCACATATCCATTCATCAATCAGTGGACACTTGAGCTGCTTCCATAATTTAGCTATTTAAGATAAGGCTGCTACAAGCATAGAGTGCATGTATCTCTTTGATTTAGTGGTTTTGTAATTTTGGTTCAGTAGTGCAATAACTGAACCATGTGGTAGTTTTATTTTCAATATTTTAAGGAAACCTTATACTGTTTTCCTAGTTTGCATTCCCACCAGGAATATAAGAGGGTTTCTTTTTCTCCACATTCTCACCAACAATTGTTTTTTGTGTTTTTGATTTGAACTATTCTGATAGGTGTAAGGTGATATCTCATTGTAGTTTTGATTTGCATTTCTCTGATGATGAATGATGTTGAGCATCTTTTAATGTTTCTTTTTGTTATTGGGATGTCTTTTTGGAGAAATGTCTTTTCATGTCTTCTGCACATTTTTTAATTGGATAATTTGGTTTTGCTTGAGTACTAAAAGTTCTTTATATATTTTGATCTATATCTATATCTATTTATATCTCTAACTTTTTATCAGATGTGTTGTTTACAAGTATCTTACCCTATTTAGTAGCTTGCCATTTAGTTTTATTGATTGTTTCCTTCACTGTGAAGAAGCTTTTTAGGTAACCCCCAATAGTTTATTTTTGGTTTTGTTTCCCTTGCCTCAGGAGACATATCTAGAAAAATGTTGCTATGCTGACATCAGAGATATTACTGCCTGGATTCACTTCTGGGATTTTTGTGGTTTCAGATTGAACATTTAGCTCTTTAATCCACTTTGAATTTATTTTTTTGTATGGTGTAAAAAAGTGGTCCAGTTTTTATTCTTTTGTATGTAGCTGTCTAGTTTTCCCAACACCATTTGTTGAAGAGACTGTCTTTTACCCATTGAATTTTCTATTCTGCGTTGTTGCAGATTAATTGACCATATACTTGTGGGTTTATTTGTGGGTTTTCTATGCTGTTCTGTTCCAGTGATCTATGTGTCTGTTTTTGTGCAGGTACAATACTGTTTTTATTACTACAGCTTTGTAATATAACTTGAGTTTAGAGTTGTGATATCTTTATTTTTGTTCTTTGTTTCCAAGATTGCTTTGGCTATTCAGGGTCCTTTGTGGTTCCATACAAATTTTAAGATTGTTTGTTCCAGTTCTATGAAAAATGCTGTTGGTATTTTGATAGAGATTGCATTAATTGTGTAGGTTGCTTTGGGTAGTATAGACATTTTAACAATATTTGTTCTTCCAATAAATGGACATGGAATATTTTTTCCATTTCTTTGTGCCCTTTTCAGTTTCTTTCATTGATGTTTTATAGTTTTCAGAGTAGTGGTCGTTCACCTCTTTGTTTAAATTCCTAGATACTTTATTATTTTTGGTAAAATTCTAAAATGAATTGCTTTCTTATTTCTCTTATTGCTGCCTCATTATTAATATATAGAAATGCAACAGATTTCCGTATACTGATTTTGTATTCTGAGTCTTTACTGACTTCATTTATCAGTTGTAATTTTTACAGGGTGTCTTTAGGGTTTTCTGTATATAGTAGCATGTCATCTACTTCTTCCTTACCAATTTTGATTTCTTTTATTTCATTTTGTTGTCTCATTGCTATTGCTAGGACTTCCAGTACTATATTGAATAAAAGTGGTAAGAGGAGACATCCTTGCCTTGTCTTAAGCGTAAGGGAAAAGCTCTCAGTTTTTCCCTATTGAGTAGGATGTTCTTGATGGGTTTTTCGTAGAAGATCTTTATTATGTTGAAGTATGTTACCTCTAAACCTACTTTGTTAAGAGTCTTTTTTTTTAAATCATGAATAGATGTTGTACCTTGTCATTCTTTTTCTGTGTCTATTGAAACGAAATGATCATATTGTTTGTCCTTTCTCTTACTGATATGATGTATCATATTGATTGATTTGTGAATATTAAACCATGTTGCATCGCAAAAGTAAATTCCACTTGATTGTGGTGAATGATTTTTATATGTATTGTTGGATTCAGTTTGCTAGTAGTTTGTTTTGGATTTTTTCAAAAATCTATGTTCATCAGGGATATTGGCCTATAGTTCTCTTTTTTGGTGGTGTCTTTATCTAGTTTTGGTATTACAGTAATGCTGGCTTCTTTAGAATAAATTAGGAAAATTTCCTCCCTTTGAGGAGAGTAGGTACTCACTCCTCTTTAAATGTTTGGTAGAATTCACCTGTGAAGTCACCTGGTCCTAGAAATTATGTTTGTTGAGGGTTTTTGATTAGATTCTTTGGTAGTAATTGGTCTTTGCAAGTTTTCTATTTTTTTCCTGCTTCGGTTTTGGTAGTTTATATGTTTCTAGGAATTATCCATTTCTTCTAGTTTGTCTAATTTGTTGACATATTGTTTTTCATATTTTCTTATAATTGTGTTTCTGTGGTGTTATTTTTCTCTCATTTGCTATTTTGTTTGAGTCCTTTCTTTTTGATAAGTCTGGCAAAAAGTTTATCAATTTTGTTGCCTTTTTCAAAGAACCAGCTCCTGGTTTCATTGATCTGTTTGTTTGTTTTTAGTTTCTATATCACTTTTCTCTGCTCTGATCTTTATTTCCTTCCTTTTGCTGGGTTTGGGTTTTGTTTGTTGTTCATTTTCTGCCTTCTTTAGGTGTAATGTTAGGTTGTTTATTTGAGATTTTTCTTCTTGAGGTTGGCCTGTATTGCTAGAAACTACCCTCTTAGAACCACTTTTGCTGCATTCTAAATATTTTGGACCAAGGTGTTCTCATTTTCATTTGTTTCCACGTAATTTTTGTTTCTTCTTTGACCTCGTGGTTGACCCATTCATTGTTTTGTAGCATGATATCTAATCTCTATTTATTTGTAGTCTTTCCAAATTTTTTTGTGTGTTGACTTCTAGTTTCATAACATTGTGATCAGAAAAGATGCATGATGTGACATTGGTATTTTTTAATTTGTTGAGACTTGTTTTGTGGCCTAATATATGATCTATTCTGGAGAATGTTCCATGTGTTCTTGAAAAGAATGTGTATTCTGCCATTTTAGGATGGGATGCTCTGCATATATCTGGTAAATATATCTGGTCCAATGTGTCATCAAACCACTATTTCCTTTCTGATTTTCTATTTGGATGATCTGTCCATTGACGTAAGAGTGCTGGTAAAGTTCCCTACTATTACTGTCTTATTATTGATTAGTTCCTTTATGTTTTTTATTAATTTTTATGTATTTTGGTACTTTCATATTGGGGTGCATAAATATATATACAATTTTTATATCCTGTTGTATTGTCCCCTTTATTATATAGTGTCCTTCTTTGTCTCTTGTTACAGAGTGTGTTTTAAAGTCTTCTTGTCCAACATAAGTATTGCTGCCCTGGCTTTCTATTGACATCCATTTTCATGAGAAATGTTTCTCCATTTCCTCATTTTGAATCTGTAGGTCTGAAACTAGTCCCTTGTGGGTAGCATATAGCTAGATCTTGCTTTTTTATCCACTCTGTCACTCTCTGTCATTTGATTAGAATGTTTAGTCCATTTACATTGAAAGTAACTAATAGATAAGTATTTATTGCCATTTTGTAACTTGTACTTATTTCAGAAATTTATCTCTGATGCTTTCTCTCTTGCTCCCTTCCATGGATTGCTGGTTTTCTGAGTGATATAGTTGGGTTTATTTCTCTTTATTCTTTGCATATTTATTATTGGTATTTGTATATAGACTCTTTTGCATATAGCAGTCTATATTAAGTTGATGGTCACTTTAGGTTGAATCCATTCTTTTCTCTTCATGTTTTAGGTACAAGGTGTCATATTTTTACATCCTTTTATTTTGTGAATGCCTTGACTAATTTTTACAGATATTCTTATTTTGCATACTCATTTATGATCTTTCCTTTTCATTCAAAGGGTCACCTTTAATATTTCTTTAAAACTTTTTTTAATGTTTATTTTTGAGAGAGAGAGAGAGACAGTGTGAGCAAGGAAGGGACAGAGAGATAGGGGAACACAGAATCTGAAACAAGCTCCAGGCTCTGAGTTGTTAGCAGAGAGCCTGACACAGGGCTTGAACCCTGAGCTGTGAGATCATGACCTGAGCTAAGGTTGGACACTTAACTGACTGAGCCACCCAGTCTCCCCACCTTTAATATTTCTTTAGGGATAGTTTAGTGGTCATGAACCCTTTTAGTTTTTGTTTGTCTGAGAAAATCTTTATCTCTCATTCTCAATAATAGCATTGCTGGCTAGGGTATTCTTCGCTGCCAATCTTCCCCTTTCAGCCCTTTGAATATCTCATCCCACTCCCTTCTGGCCTGCACAGTTTCTGCTGAAAAATCCACTGATAACCTTACCAGGTTCCTCTTTCATGTAACTGTGTTCTTTTCTCTTGCTGCTTTAAAATTTTTTCCTTTATCTATACTTTTTGCCATTTTAATTACTATGTGTTTTGGTATGGACCTCCTTAGGTTGATTTTTTTGAGGCATCTCTGTACCTCCTGGATCTGGATATCTGTTAACTTTTCCAGATTAAGGTCATTTTCAGCTGTTACTTCTTCAAATAAGTCTTCAGCCCATTTTCTTGTCTTGTCTTGTCTTGTCTTGTCTTCTCTTCTCTTTTCTTTTTCTTGAATCCCTTTAACTCTAATGCCATTATCCTTGGTGGAGTCATTGAGTTCCCTAATTCTATTCATGTTTTGCATGATTTTTTTCCATTTAGTCAGCTTAATCAAATTCCATTACTCTGTCTGGCAGGCCATTAATTCATTCCTTTGCTTCTAGCTTTCTTTTTATTCTATCTTTTTATTCCCTAGAGAGGGAGAGAGACAAAAATCCCAAGCAGGTCCCACACTGTCAGTGCAGAGACCAACGTTCATGGGGCTTGAACCCAGAAACCATGAGATCATGATGTAAGCTGAAATCAAGAATTGAATGCTTCACTGCAACCCCATTAAGTGTATTTTTAATTTCATGTATCGTGTATTCATCTCTGATTGGTTCTTTTTTATGTTTTTAATCTATCTGTTAAGGGGTTCACACAAATAGGTTGAAAGTGAGAGGATGGAAAAAGATATTTTAGGCAAAAAGTAACCAAAAGAGAACGGGGATAGCTATGCTTATATCAGACAAAATACATTTTAAATCAAAAGATAAAAAAGGACAAAGAAGGACATTTTAGAGCTACACAAATTAAGATGCATTACTGATGGAAACCATTTCTACCATGAACTGTGGGAATGCCACATACACCACTGGTCTAGAGATTGGGGGTCTGTGGATCAGAGGAAGCAGCAAGCTGGATCAGCTTCACAGTGAAACCTTTAAAGTTGGGAATAAGGTCTGAGATTTTAGTCCAAGAAGTTCTTATAATATAATCCTACAATGCTTAAGACATAAGTGACTCCAAATTAGTTAATTTAATAATTTGTACACCAAGAAGGAAGCAATTATATGTTTCATGTGTGCCTGGGTAAGGAGTACCCATTCACATAGGAATATGTATTATTCAGTATCATCAGGTAGGAGATGTCATTAATCATCTCTAATCTCCTTGTGCAAAAGGATGTTGGCTAGTTCAGGAATTCAGATGCATTTTTTAATGTTATCCTCTCTTCCCAATTTTTTTTTCTTTGCTCAAAATTTTGTAAAGATAGCAAAATAATGTGGAAGAAATAGAACCCATAGGATGAACAGTGTATGTTAAACAGTTCATAAATATTTTGCAGTATGCAGGTACATGGTCCACTATTCATTTCCCATTTCTTCTTACTGGAATTCAAGTGATCTTCTATTTTTATGCAAACTATGATACACTCATTATTTCAATCCTGGTTTTCATTGCTTTTATTCCATTGCAAACTAATTTGTGGTAGTCATCAATATTTGTCTCAGAATATATCCAGCTTTCTACCTTCCAGACACATGATAGGACTATACTATTTGGCTTTATGGTTAATAGGGATGTTATGACTCTGATAGGGATGATGTTGCCAATTCAGTTGAAGGAGTTTTATGCAGAAGTGACATGTGTCACTTCCAGAAAGAGTTTCTAATTACCTGCAGGCAATTCAACAAAATGTTCTTGTCCCTTTAGGATGGCTGATGGATTGGCAACATCGATACGGTGAGTTCTTAATCAGATTGCTGCCTTTGGTGTTGAGACTCCTTGTAGGTCCACAATGAGGAGGTAGTGTGAATAAGTAATGTGTCTTTTTTTTTCTTTAAGGCAGTAAGAGTTGGGAGATTAATACTGAAACATAATCTAGCCTTTCTTGACTAATACCCATGAAGTTTTACTTTTATACTACTGAACACTATTTCATATCAGACAGGTAAACATGTGTATCCTAATTGTAAGATAGTCTCTGCTGCTCCTGTTTCAAGTTCAGCCAGTAAAGTACAGAAATGAATTTTATTGCTCGAGGATTTTAGTTACCACGTACCATTGTACACATTTATATAGATTAAAAAATGCTAGCTATAAGAGTGAGACCACATATTGCTCTCTCAAGTAAAGCCTCTTCAAAATTCCATTGATTTAATTGAATGTTTTATAGGCCTTGATGATAAGTGATAAAGGAAAAATTATGGGCTAAGTATTTTCTAGGAGATACTCCCATTTCTTGGAGAACTTTCCATGTACTGCTATTCTCTGTCTCACAGTAATAAATGAACTTCTGCTATAGCCACTGGTTGTGGCTATCTTATAAGAACAAAAACGTGGATTGAATGCATACATAATATATTATGAACAACATTGAAAGGAATTTCAAAAACCATCCAGTATTCTTGGCCTTTGTAAAAATCTTGCAATTGTTTCTTACCAGGCTGTCTTTGCTATTTTTTTTTAGACATCTCCATAGCACTGGAAAATCATCATATGTATCAGTAGCATAGATAATGGTACATCATGAAGGTACTAAGGTGATTGCCTCTGTTGGGAGGAATAAGTCTTGCACTGTACAGAACTAGTGCTTGCAACAAATATGAACCTCCATATAGAATTCTAAGGGTGTAGTGAATACTTCAAAACGTTAGGAATTATTAAGGTAAGTGAAAGAGAAGAGACCACAATTAATAAGTAAAGGGAGAAATAGGCTAATGCTGACTACACATAGTTTCATGAAATGGTTTTTGACTTAAGAGCAATAATAAAAAAGCCTTTGGAACCTTCATTTATGTAACTAACAATTGAAAGTGAAACATGAACACTGTGTTAGGTTACTCCAGAGAAACAGAACCAACAGGAGAGATTTAGATACATGTTTAGAAAAAGAGACTTATAGGGCACCTGGGTGGTTCAGTTGGTTAAGCGTCTGACTCTTGATTTCAACTCAGGTCATGATCTCTGTCTTGAGATCAATCCTTGTGTCAAGCTCTGCACTGAGCTTGGACCCTGCTTCAGATTCTGTCTCTCCTTCTGTCTTTCCCCCTGCTTGCCCCCATTCTCTTTCTGGAAATGTTAAAAAAGAAGAAGAGATTTACTATGGGAATTGGCTCATGGGGTCGTGGAGGTTGAGATAAGCCATGATGCAACCTGCTGTCTGCAATCTAGAGATACAGGGAAGCTAGTGATAGAATTCAGTCCAAGTTCAAAGACCTAAACACCAGAGGAGCTAGTGATGTAATTCCCAGTGGAAAGCTGAAGGCCTAAGAAGGGTGGAGTGGGGCCCTAGTGTAAGTGTAAAGGTCTAAAACCAGAAGATGAGACAGATGCCGAGGGCAGGAGACAATGGGTATTCTAGCTCATATAGAATGAGAATTTATTTTTCTTCTGATTTTTTGTTCTAGTTGGGTCCTCAGCAGATCGACGATGTCCTCTCACATTGGTGAGGACATATCAGATTCCTCACAGATTCTAGAAGAGATTAGCTCTTGAATCATCCTCACAGGCCTCTAAAAATCATGTGTTTTCATGTCTTCTGCCCTTTTGTTCATTGGATTATTTGTTTTTTGGGTGTTGAGTTTGATAAGTTCTTTAGAGATTTTTGATACCCACCCTCTATTCAACATGTCAATTGCAAATATCTTCTCCCTTTCCATTGGTTGCCTTTTAATTTTGTTGATTGAGCCTTTTATCCTGATGATGTCCCAATGGGTTCATTTTTACTTCTATTTCCCTTGCCTTTGAAAATATGTCAAGTAAGAAGTTGCTGTGGCCAGATGGCTAGCAGACGCATGAAAAGATGCTCAACATCACTCATCATCAGGGAAATACAAATTAAAACCACAATGAGATACCACCTCACATCAGTCAGGGTGGCTAACAATAACAATTCAGGAAACAACAGATGTTGGTGAAGATGCTGAGAAAGAGGATCTCTTTTGCACTTTTGGTGGGAATGCAAACTGGTGCAGCGATTCTGGAAAGCAGTGTGGAGGTTCCTCAAAAAATTAGAAACAGAAATAGCCTACAACCCAGCAATTGCTCTACTAGGAATTCATTCAAAGGATACAGGAGTGCTGATTCAAAGCGGCACCTCCCGCAATGTTTATAGCTGTGCTATCATCAATAGCTAGATTATGGAAAGAGCCCAAATGTCCATTGACCAATGAATGGATTAAGATGTGGTATATGTACACACACACACAGGAATACTACTCAGCAATGAAAAAGAATGAAAGCTGGCCATTTATAACAACATAGATAGAGCTGATGGTTTTAGCAGTTGATGTGAGTCCGTCAAGTCAATGAAAGATAATGAATACCAGCTCTCGGGGTTTTGCTGAAACTACTGAGAAACATGTTCTGCTCTATCTCTGTTGCTGCCCAGCCTGTCCTGAGGCCCACTACCTAGATAATTCGGTTATGTGAGATAATACAATTTTTTAAATTCAAAGTATTTTGAACAGAGCTCCTATCACTTTCAGGCAAAATGTCTGATTTATATACTTTATTATTGATATAAAGAAGCTAAGACCCAGAAAAGTAATGTGATTTGCTTCAGCTTCACAACCCTGGGTCATAATCTAAAACAAAATCATTCTAATATAGAGTTATTTGCAGTTCACACACTTCCTCTCCAGAAGGGGGCTGTACATTACTAATTTGGGGAGCTGACACTTTCCCATCTTGCTGTATGTTCATTTTGCATTCACTAAGTTTACCAACTTACTTTTGTCACATACAGAATGAAGTTCCCAGTTGTTCATGCTCTTGACACAGAAGGCAATAGACTGACAGATTCAGAAGAAATGAAAAAAATGTCTTTTATTTCTGGATGTTTATCTTGTCAGAAATAAGTAAAGTTGAGCTTTGATAGGATGCTTTGTAAATAATTCTTGTGTGGAACATACAGAACTCTCACTTTGCCAAGTCTATGGCAGCTATTATAAATTGAGAGGATGTGCTTTCTTCTACTAAATGAATTTTTAAAAATCAAATGTTTAATCTTCCTTATAACATGAAGAATTTGAAAACTCTCCCTTAGAAATTCCAAAGCAAGAGAATTATATATGACTTATTTTGACAAGAATATTACCACTTTGTTTAATGGTCTAAATCTAAATTTAGGAAAACATAAGATACTATTCTCTAGGCAAAAGGCATCTGAGGCATAATTCAAACAAGGTTTTGGTTTTTCTGCATGGCCATATTCTTATATGAATACTGATTTAGTTTTTTCAGGCTGCCATCAGGCCAGCTTGAGAAGAAAAGTATTCAGTCTGTGATATTTGAAAAAATTGGCTGTGACTTGGAGATAACTATTGCTGAGTATTCTTACTGCTGAATTTCTGATCTATCCAAATACTTGGGAGGCACTCTGAATATTAAAGGGAATTTATCTTTTATAGTGCTTGGGTTTGTTCAAGTCAACAGCCAAGGTTGTACTTATAGCATTTCCTGCTGCGTTTTTGCCCTTGTAATATCATAATCTTCAAGGTGGTATCAAGATGGCACCAGTGTTGAAATGAGTTAGTTGCCTCTGAATTCACTAAGAATGCCCCATGCAAAACAAAAAAACCAAAAAAAAAAAAAACCCAAAAAACAAAAAAAAAAAAACCCAAAGAAACAAACATATCACAAAGAAATGAACATACCAAACAAAATTTTGACTTTAATTAAAAAATTCTCTTTACCATCTCATGTATGGTTGATGGAAGGCCGGAAATGGTTTTCCTGATAAGAATTTTTCTTATATATTTATGAATAAAGCTTTTTAAAATGTTTTTAATTTATTGTTGAGACAAAGAGAGCATGAGCAGGGAAGGGGAAGAAAGAAAGGGACAGAGGATCTGAAGCAGGCTCTGTGCTCACAGTAGCAAGCCGGATGCAGGAGTCAAACTCACTGTGAGCTCATGACCAGAGCTGAAGTGGGCTGCTCAACCAACTGAGCCACCCGGGCTCCCACACTACTCACTGTTTTGAAAACATAACTGAGGCTGTTCTATTTTGAATGAATTTGGTTTTGACAGGAATATTTTTATTTTCGTTCTGAACTAGTATGTAAATTCTACCTTCTAAACGGGATTTGACACTTGAGAGCTGGCAGTTGACTGGTAACAGTTAACTGGGGAATCATTCAGATCAACCATATTTGCAGTCATCAGCTGGGCAGATGCTGACATAGCCACACTGCTGATGTGGTAAGTTGTTGAATTGAGGGCTACGGTTTAGGTCAAAATATACTTTCACTGAACAGATAAGTTAGTTTTCATGTGCAGTTTCTTGATGCTTCTCCTGTTTCCGTATTCCCACCATCTCTGAGTCCCATTTGGACTAAGAGTACATCCTATTTGAACTATTGACCTACATCTCGTTTGAACTATTCAGAATAAGGGAGAAAAGGATGATTTCATCAATTTTAGAGTCTGGGGAGAGTAATGGAGATAATTGCCCTCAGATATGACTAACTGCTTTCTTTGAGCTCTCTCAATAGGAGGGGTGGAATTAGGAATATTTCATGTCATTGAACTCAGTTACTTAGAGGTTAGGAATTGCTGAAGTGTGTGTGTGTGTGTGTGTGTGTGTGTGTGTGTGTGTGTGTGTTAAGATATTCAGTGAAGGAATTTTGGAAGTGGATGCCACCAAGACTCTTAAAATGTAGCTTTATTGTTACCATTTACTGAATGGTACTTAGCCAGCCTGAACACTTGTGAACAATTTCTTTTTTTCTCTGGGAAGTTCATGTTGATTCTCTAAAACTTTAAAACACTCTGAAAAATAATATATTAATTTCCTAATAACAGACATGGGAAACTGATATACAGAAAGGATGAGGACCTTCTTTATCACTGATTGCCTTCATGGATAAGTCATATCAGTTTCAGTCATTTTTGAGAAGACAAGAACAAAGTGATATCCAAAGAATATACTTGTGTAGTTTGGCCATCTTGGGAAGATCCTACAATGCACAACACTAAACCTCAAACAGGGAAAACAAAAGGAAATGTTTTTTAAGTCTCTGAGAGGAATAGTACAAATCGATTTTGCAAGACCTGACAAGTAGGCTTGCTCACTGTGACACACCATTTCCCCAGAAAAATGTTGATTCGAGAGATACTTTGGAGAGCGCAGGAGGCAGAGTCTTTGGCTTACAATGAAATCAGTTGATCATTCAGGCTCTAAAGGTTTAATGAGATCTTTAGAATGCCTTTCTTTGCTTTGGGCACAGTGTTGCTGAAAATTATCTTCAGCTGTTTGCTGATATATGCAGGTCTTTGTTAATTCTGGGTAGCTGGCATCATAGTAAATTGGGAAACGGAATTGCTCTAGTAATTTAACATTTTGGCCAACTGTTAGACACCTGCTTTATCCCAACATTAAGATCACCTCTGTGTGTGTGTGTGTGTGTGTGTGTGTATTTGTGGGTCTGTGTGTCTTCCTCTCTTCCCTGTCTTCACTTTTTCTTGAAAGTTTTCTTTTGGCATGTCCATAGAGAACAAAGACTTCAGGACAAAGTTTACTTGATTCTGACAAGAAGGGCACCTTGCAAAAATGTGGACTCTACATATAGTAGATATTTAAGAGTTCAATTGTAGACCAATGAAAAGAAAATATCAAGCAGAGCTGCTCAGCAATGGGACAGGTTATTCTAGATGATTGTGAGTTCTCCCATTCTTTGGAAGTTCAAACAGAATGAGTGAAGCATCGCATTGACAACATGGATTTTGGAGACAGACTACCCTGGTTTAAAGCCCTGGCTTCACCCCATGACAGCTGTGTGACTTGGACAAGTTGTTCACCTCAGGAAACTCAACCCTCTCATTTGTAAAACCAAGTCAGTTATAATTACCTCACAGGTCATCATGGGTAACACATAAAACAAAGTAAATAAATATCCTGATAAAGTGACACATAGTAGAAGCCTGAATTACAATTGTTAGGACCACCTATTACATATATTGTAGAAATTTAAGTTTTAATTTTCAACTTTAAGTCTTTCACATTACTATAATGTTCTATTAGAAAAAAATTATCTTCCTGGTATTGACTTTCATTATCCTGCCTCAGGAGCTTCTTCTAAGAACCCATGGTAGTTCTATGTCACTACTTGGCTAACACAGATTTTGGGGAAAGAGTTGGCCACCTAAACTTTGAGAGTTAGAAAGTGTTAAGAATTAAGTGAGAATTAAGTAAGAATGTGTTTTATTGTTGGGGCACCTGGGTGGCTCAGTTGGTTAAGCATCAAACTTTGGCTCAGGTCACGATCTCACAGTCCACAGTCTGTGGGTTTGAGCTCCATGTCAGGGTCTGTGCTGACAGCCCAGATCCTGGAGCCTGCCTTGAATTCTGTGTCTCCCTCTCTCTCTGCCTCTCCCCTGCTTGTGTTCTGTCTCTCTCTCTTTCAAAAATAAGTAAACATTTAAAAAATGTTAAAGAATGTGTTTAATTTCTAGCACTTTGGAGTTGACAGGTTTTTACATGCAATATTTTTTCTAACATTTTATTATGAAGTTTCCAAACATGAATGATTTGAAAGAATAAAGTGCTGTCAATATTTTACTATACTTGCCCTATCACATATCCATCTATTTATCCATTTATCAATTAGACAATGTTTTTAATGTTTATATATTTTTAACCTTTTATTTATTTTTTGAGAGACAGAGAGAAACAGAGCATGAGCAGGGGAGGGTCAGAGAGACAGACCAGATTCAGAAACAGGCTCCAGGTTCTGAGCTGTCAGTGCAGAGTCCGTCGTGGGGCTCCAACTGTGAGATCATGACTTGAGCTGCAGTCTGTTGCCTAACCTACTGAGCCACCCAGGCGCCCTTATGCTTGTTTATTTTTGAGAGAGAGAGAGGGACAGAGTGTGAGCAGGGAAGGAGCAGAGAGAGAGAGGGAGACACAGAATCTGAAGCAGGTTCCAGGCTCTGAGCTGTCAGCACAGAGCCTGATGTATGGCTCAAACTTATGAACCCCAAGATCATGACCTGAGCTGAAGTCAGATGCTTAACTGACTGAGCCACCCAGGAACCCCATCCATTTATCAATTGTTGATGCATTTTAAACTAAGAGATATTAGTACATCTATCCCTAAATGTGTCAATAACTATGTCATTAACTGTAGTTCAATATTTGTTTATAGTGCTTTTATTTAGACAAAATTTATATACAATGAACTGTATACATCTTAAGTGCACTCTTCTATGACTTTTGATGAATGCATACACTTGTGTGGCCTTCCACCACAGTCAAGATATAAAACATTTCCTTTACCCTAGAAAGTTCCCTCATGCCTCTTCCTAGTTATGGGATTACCTCCATGGGTCATCTTTGTCCTGATATTTTGTTTATTATGTTTTAGTTTGGTCTGTTCTAGAACCTCATATCAGGTGAATTTTAACGTGTGTACTCTTTTGTGAAAGATTTCTGTCATTCAGCTTAATATTTTTGATATTTATTCTTTATCACTGAGTAGTAGTTCATTGTATATGAATATACCCTGTTTAAAGATGTGTTTTGTTGATAAACATCTCAACTGTTTCTATTATTTGGCTTGGATGAATAAATCCATGAAATTTCTTCTGTGAGTTTTTTTGTGGACATATGCTTTCATGTCTCTTTGGTTGATACCTATAATTTATAAGATTCATACTTGCTACACTTTCTCTTCAACAATTGGAGTTATTAGTATTTTTAATTTTAGCCATTCTGGTAGATGGGTAGTAGTATCTCATGATTTAATATGAAATTTTTTTGAAGAATGATTATACTAAGCACCTTTTACTGTGCATATTGGCCATGTTATACCTTTTCCTCCCAAAGTACTTATTTAAGACTTTTGCCCAGTTTTTGAATTGGGTAATGGTTTTTATTGCTGAGTTATAGAATTTACATTTGTAGGATGGTGTGAGGTAGAGGTCAACATTTGTTTATTCCATATGAATATCTAGTTCTTCTAACATCATATATTATAAAGATGTTGATTTACTCATGGATTTCTTTGGTGCCTTTGAAAAAATGAAATGATCATAGAAATTTAAATTTGTTTCCATACTCTATGTTTTGTTCTACTAACTATTTTGTCAATTGTTAGTCCAATATCATACTGTCCTGTAACTCTATAGAAAGTTCTTATCAGGTAGTAGTATTCCAGCTTTATTCTTCTTTTCAAGGTTGCTTTTACAATTCTAGATCATTCACATTTCTATGTCAATTTTAAAATTGGCTTGTCAATTTCTGTAAAAAAAAAAAAAGCCTAGTGGAATTATGATTAGGATTACATCTAAGCAATATTGAATATCCTAATCCATAAGGATGATAGATCTCTCCATTTTTTTTCAGAGGTTTAGAAATTTTAATTAGCAAAGAGATCTTCATTGGTTTATTCTGGAGAAACACTATAGTCCTTTTATAAATTCTGTAGTTTACCATTAAGAAGTTTTTAGCTGCCACTGGGTTGAGGGACTCTAAAGGTGTATAAATGTGTTTTCTTTCATTTTTTAATCTAAAAAATGATAAATTTAGTGAACCCAAAGGAAGATATCTTAAAGACCTTCAAATGTCATAGCATTTGCCATTATTTTATAGTCTTTTGTTTATTGTCAAGTTGGTTTCCATATAACAGCCAGTGCTTATTCCAACAAGTGCCCTCCTCCTAGCCCATCACTTCTTTTCCCCTTTCCCCTACCCCCATCAACCCTCAGTTTGTTCTCAGTATTTTAGAGTCTTTTATGGTTTGCCTCCCTCCCTCTCCTTATCTATTTTTCCCCTTCCACATGGTCCTCTGTTAAATTTCTCCTGTTTCACATATGAGTGAAAACATATGGTATCCGTCCTTCTCTGCCTAACTTATTTCACTTAGCATAACACCCTCGAGTTCCCTCCACATTGCTACAAATGGCCAGATTTCATTCTTTCTCAGTGCCATGTACTATTCCATTGTATATATAAATTACATCTTCTTGATCTATTTATCAGGTGATGGACATTTAGGCTCTTTCCATGATTTAGCTATTGTTGAAAGTGCTACTATGAACCTTGGGGTACATGTGCTCCTATGCATCAGTACTTCTGTATCCCTTGGGTAAATTCCTAGCAGTGCTATTGCTGGGTCATAGGGGAGTTCTACTGTTAATTTTTTTTTTGAGGAACCTCCACACTGTTTTCCAGAGTGGCTGCATCAGTTTACATTCCCACCAACAGTGTAGGAGGGTGCCCATTTATCTATAGCCTCAGCAGCATCTGTAGTCTCTTGATTTGTTCATTTTAGCCACTCTGACCAGTGTGAAGTAGTATCTCAGTGTGGTTTTGATTTGTATTTCCCTGATGATGAGTGATGCTGAGCAACGTTTCATGTGTCTGTTGGCCCTCTGGATGTCGCCTTTGGAGAAGAGTCTATTCATATCTTCTGCCCATTTCTTCACTGGATTGTTTTTCAGATGTGGAGTTTGGTGAGTTCCTTATAGATTTTGGATATTGACTCTTTATCTGATATGTCATTTGCAACTATCTTTTCCCATTCTGAAAGTTGCCTATTCATTTTATTGATTGTTTCCTTTGCCATGCAGAAGGTTTTTATCTTGATGAGGTCCCAAGAGATCATTTTTGCTCTTGATTCTCTTGCCTTTGCAGATGTGTCAAGTAAGAAATTGCTGCAGTTGAGGTCAAGGAGGTTGTTTTCTGCTTTCTCCTCTAGGGCTTTGATGGTTTCCTATCTCACATTCAGGTTCTTCATCCATTTTGAGTTTATTTTTGTGTATGGTGTAAGAAAGTGGTCCAGTTTCATTCTTTTGAGTGTTGCTGTCCAGTTCTCCCAGCACCATCTGTTAAAGAGCAGTCTTTTTTCCATTGGATACTTTTTCCTGCTTTGTCAAAGACTAATTGGCCACACATTTGTGAGTCCAATTCTGGGTTCTCTATTTTAACAATATTTATTCTTCCAATCCATGAGTATGGAATGTTTTTCCATTTCTTTGTGTCTTTTTCAATTTCCTTCATAAGTTTCCTATAGTTTTCATCATACAGATATTTTACATCATTGGTTAGGTTTATTCCTAGTATTTTATGGCTTTTTTGTGCAATTGTGAATGGGATCAATTTCTTGATTTATCTTTCTGTTGCTTCATTATTGGTATATAAAAATGCAACAGATTTCTTTACATTGGTTTTGTTCCCTGTGATTTGCTGAATTCATTGATCAGTTCTAGTAGGCTTCCAGTGGAGTCTGTCGGGTTTTCCATGTAGAGTATCATGTCATCTATGAAAAGTGAAAGTTTGACTTCTTCTTTGCCAATTTGGATGCCTTTCCTTCCTTTTGGTGTCTGATTGCTGATGCTAGCACTTCTAGCACTCTGTTAAACAACAGCGGTGAGACTGGTCATCCCTGTAGTGTTCCTGATCTCAGGGGAAAGCTCTCAGTTTTTCTCCATTGAGGATGTTATTAGCTGTGGGCTTTCCATAAATGGCTTTATGATGTTTAAGTATGTTCCTTCTATCCAGACTTTCTCGAGGATCTTTTTAAGAAAGAATGCTGTATTTTGTCAAATGCTTTTTCTGCATGTATTGACACGATCACATGGTTTTTTATCTTACCTTTTGTTAATATGATGTATCACATTGGTTGATTTGCAAATATTGAACCAGCCCTGTAATCTACGAATGAATCCCACTTTATCGTGGTGGGTAATTCTTTTTATATGCTGTTGAATTCTATTTGCTAGTGTCTTGTTGATAATTCTTGCATCTGTATTCATCAAGGATATTGACCTGTAGTTCTCTTTTTTATGCTGGGTCTCTGTCGCGTTTGGGAATCAAAGTGATTCTGGCTTCATAGAATGGGTCCAGAAGTTTTCCTTTCAGTTCCATTTTTTGGAATAGCTTGAGAAGAATAGGTATTAAGTCTGACTTAAATATCTGATAGAGTTCCCCAGGGAATCCATCTGGCCCAGGGCTCTTATTTGTTGGGAGACTTTTGATAACTGATTCAATTTCTTCAGTAGTTATGGGTCTGTTCAGATTTTATATCTCTTCCCATTTGAGTTTTGGCAGTGTGTGTATGGGTTTAGGAATTTGTCCATTTCTCCCAAGTTGTCCCGTTTATTGGCATAGTTTTTCTTAGGATTCCCTGATAAATGCTTGTATTTCTGAGGGATAGGTTGTAATAAATCCATTTCATTTGTGATATTGTCTGCTTGGGTGCTCTTTCATTTCTTTTTGAGAAGCCTGGCTAAAGGTGTATCAATTTTGTTTATTTTTTCAAAAACAAACTCTTGGTTTCATTGATCTACTCAACTGGGTTTTTGGATTCTGTATTGTTTATTAATACCCTGAATTTTATTATTTTCTTCTTCTGCTGGGCTTTGGGTGCTCTTTCTGTTCTGCTTCTAGTTCTTGCTGTTAGATTTTGAATGTGCTTTTTCTAGTTTCTTGAAATAGGCCTAGATTGCAATGTAGGGCTGCCTTTACCACATCTCAAAGAGTTTGAATTGTTATATTTTAATTTTCATTTGTTTTCATATATCTTTTAATTTCTTCTCTAATTGCCTGATTGGCCCATTCATTCTTTAGTAGGGTGTTCTTTAACCTCCATGTTTTTGGAGGTTTTCCAGACTTTTTCCTGTGATTGATTTCAAGTTTCATAGCATTGCGATCTGAAAGTGTGCATGGTATTATCTCAATTCTTTTATATTTATTGAGGGCTGCTTTATGACCCAGTGTGTGATCTATCTTGGAGAATGTACCATGCTCCCTTGAGAAGAAAGTGAATTCCATAGCCTCAGGATGTAGAGTTCTAAATATATCTGTCAGATTCATCTGGTCCAATGTGTCGTTCAAGTCCATTGTTTCATTAGTGAATTTCTGCCTAGTTGATCTATCCATTGCTGTAAGTAGACTATTAAAGTCCCCTGCAATTAGCACATTCTTATCAATAATATTGTTTATGTTTATGATTGTTTTATGTATTTGGTTACTGCTGAATTTGGTGCATAGACATTTATAATTGTTAGCTCTTCATGATGGATAGACCCTGTAATTATTATATAATGCCCTTCTCTTGTTACTGCTTTTACTTTAAAGTCCAGTTTGTCTAATAAAAGTATGGCTACTCCAGCTTTCTCTTGATTTCCAGTAGCATGATAGATACTTCTCCATCCCCTCACTTTCAATCTGAAGGTGTCTTCAGGTCTAAAATGAGTCTCTTGTAGATAGCAAATAGATATATATATTTTTTCCCATTCTGATACCCTATGTCTTTTGATTGGAGCATTTAGTCCATTTACATTCTGTGTTACTATTGAAAAATATGGGTTTATCTTGATGAGGTCCCAACATTTCAGTTTTGCTTTCATTTCCCTTGCCTTCACCCTTGCTGCGGTGGAGGTCAAGGAGGTTGTTTCCTACTTTCTCCTCAAGGGTTTTGATGGTTTCCTGTCTCACATTCAGGTCCTTCAGCTATTTTGAGTTTATTTTTGTGTATGGTGTAAGAAAGTGGTCTAGTTTCATTCTTCTGCATGTTGCTGTCCAGTTCTCCCAGCACCACCTGCTAAAGAGGCAGTCTTTTTTCCATTGGATACTCTTTCCTGCTTTGTCAAAAATTAATTGGCCATACATTTGTGGGCCCAGTTCTGGGTTCTCTATTCTATTCCATTGGTCTATGTGTCTGTTTTTGTGCCAATAC
>NC_043712.1:41781425-41833173 GCF_006229205.1 Suricata suricatta | reverse complement strand
AGTGGTCTAGTTTCATTCTTCTGCATGTTGCTGTCCAGTTCTCCCAGCACCACCTGCTAAAGAGGCAGTCTTTTTTCCATTGGATACTCTTTCCTGCTTTGTCAAAAATTAATTGGCCATACATTTGTGGGCCCAGTTCTGGGTTCTCTATTCTATTCCATTGGTCTATGTGTCTGTTTTTGTGCCAATACCATACTGTGTTGATGATGACAGCTTTGTAGTAGAGGCTAAAGTCTGGGATTGTGATGCCTCCCGTTTTGGTTTTCTTCTTCAATATAACTTTGGCTATTCAGGGTCTTCTGTGGTTCCCTATGAATTTGAGGATAGTTTTTTTTCTAGCTTTGAGAGATATGTTGGTGCAATTTTGATGGGGATTGCATTGAATATGTGGATTGCTTTGGGTAGTAATAACATTTTCACAATGTTTATTCTTCCGATCCACGAACAGGGAATGTTTTTCCATTTCTTGGTGTCTTCCTCAATCTCTTTCATAAGTTTTCTATAGTTTCCATCATATAGGTCTTTTACATCCTTGGTTAGGTTTACTCCTAGGTATTTGATGGTTTTTTGTGCAATTGTGAATGGGATCAGTTTCTTGATTTCTCTTTCTGCTCCTTCATTTTTGGTGTATAAGAATGCAACTGATTTCCGTACATTGATTTTGTACCCTGCAACTTTACTGAATTCATTGATTCTGCACCACAAAGGAAACAATCAAGAAAACTAATAGCTAACTGACAGAATGGGAAGAGATAGTTGCAAATGGCATATCAGATAAAGGGCTAGTATCCAAAATCTATAAGGAACTCACCAAACTCCACACCCAAGAAACAAATAACCCAGTGAAGAAATGGGCAGAAGACATAAACAGATACTTCTCCAAAGAGGACATCCAGATGGCCTACAGGCACATGAAATGATGCTCAACATCACTCTCATCCGGGAAACACAAATCAAAACCACACTGAGATACCACCTCACACCAGTCAGAGTGGCTAAAATGAACAAATCAAGAGACTATAGATGCTGGCGAGGGTGTGGAGAGACGGGCACCCTCCTACACTGTTGGTGGGAATGTAAACTGGTGCAGCCGCTCTGGCAAACATTGTGGAAGTTTCTCAAAAAATTATCCATAGAACTCCCTTATGACCCACCAATAGCACTGCTGGAGATTTACCCAAGGGATACAGAAGTGCTGATGCATAGGAGCACATGTACCCCAATGTTCACAGCAGCACTGTCAACAATAGCCAAAACATGGAAAGAGCCTAAATGTTCATCACCTGATGAGTGGATCAAGAAGATGTGGTATATATACACAGTGGAGTACTACATGGCAATGAGAAAGAATGAGATATGGCCATTTGTAGGAAAGTGGATGGACCTTGAGGGTGTCATGCTAAGCGAAGTAAGTCAGGTGGAGAAGGACAGATACCATATGTTTGCACTCATAGGTCTAACAGGAGAACAGGAGAAACCTAATGGAGGACCAGGGGGAAAGGAAGAGGGAAAGGGAGTTGGGGAGAGGGAGGGACCCAAACTTGAGAGACTATTAAATACTGAAAACGAACTGAGGGTTGAAGGGGGAAGGAGTAAAGAGATGGTGGTGATGGAGGAGGGCACTTGTGGGGAAGAACACTGGGTGTTGTATGGAAACTAATTTGGCAATAAACTACTTTAAAAAAAAAAGTAAAATATGGGTTTAGAGTCATTGTGTTCTCTGTAGGATTCATGTTTGTAGTGGTGTCTCTGGTACCTTGTGTTCCTTGCAACATTCCCTCATAGAGTCCCCCTTACGATTTCTTATAAAGCTGGTTTAATGGTGATGAATTCCTTCAATTTTATTTTGGGAAAACCTTTATCTCTCCTCTACTCTGAATGACAGGCTTGCTGGATAAAGGATTCTTGGCTGCATACTTTTTTCTGTGTACCACATTGAAGATTTCCTGCCATTCCTTTCTGGCCTGCCAAGTTTCAGTAGTTAGGTCTGCAACCACCCTGATATGACTCCCTTTGTATGTTAGGACCCTTATATCTGCTTTTAGAATCTTCCCTTATCCTTATATTTTGACAGTTTCACTACGATATGTTGTGCAGAAGATTGATTCATGTTATGTCTGATGGGAGTTCTCTGTGCCTCTTGGATTTCAATGTCTGTTTCCTTCCTTAGATTGGGGAAGTTCTCAGGTATAATTTATTCAAGTACCCCTTCAGCGCCTTTTTCTCTCTCTTCTTCTTCTGGAATTCCTATTATATGGATATTGTTTTATTTGATGTTATCCTTCAGTTCTCAAATTCTCCTTTCATGCTCCTGGATCAATTTGTCTCTTTCTTGGCTTCCTCTTTTTCTATAATTGTGTCTTCTAATTTACCTATTCTCATCTCTGCCTCTTCAGTCCATGCCGTGGCCACCTCCATTTTATTATGCACCTCATTTATAGCATTTTTTAATTCATCACAACTATTTTTAAGGTCCATAATCTTTGTAGCAATAGCTTCTCTGATGTCTTCCATGCCTTTTTTGAGCCCAGTGATTAATTTTATGACTATTGTTCTAAATTCTTGGTCAGTTATGTTGCTTATATCTGTTTTGAACAATTCTTTAGCTGTCACTTCTTCCTGGAATTTCTTAAGAAGACAGCTCTTCTGTTTTGTCATTTTGGCTAGTTTTCTATCTCTTGTCAGTTTTAAAAGTTTGTTATGTGTTCTGCACCTACGACTACTGCTATATTAAAGGAGGCTCATTGCAATATTGTCCATGGCCTATCCATTTAGGAAGTGTTCTTTTAATGGTGTCTCTTGATCTCTCTTGTTGAGACTTTGGTTATTTTATTTCCCTACTCATAGTGCTATTTGGGACTCTCCATCTTGTGTACTTTGGCTTGTTGCTTGAGGTAGCCCTGGAAAGGAAAACAGATAAACAGAGAGCAATAGCATGTAAATGCACAAACAAATCCAACAAACAAGCAAACTGAAAGGAAAAAAAAATTTAAAATAAGAAAAAATCTAAAAAACGTTTAAAATAAAAATAAGTTAATAAAATACTGAAAACACCAAAAATTGAGATCCCTTAATAGTATATACACAAAAATACTCAACTCTCCCTTTTAAAATATTTCCTTGGACCACCCAGTGATTAAAACATGATTTGTCGCATCCAAGGCCACTGTCGAAGCCCCCTCTGCCAAGAGTAACAGCTCACGTACCCACAAGGTAAAGGCGGCAAAGACCCTGTGATGTAAATAAAGGCTGACTTCCGGGCGGGCCTGTGACCCTGCACAGCGCTTGGTCTCTAACTCTCCTCTTTGACCTAAATTATCCTAGACTTCGTTAATGACCTGAATTATCCTAGACTTCCTTAAGTGTTCTGAACAAGACAAAGCTTTTCTTCTTCGTTAAAACCTCAGCATGTCTCCTTGACCGAACTACTTGCTTTCTCTTCAGCATACGTTGTGTCCCTCCTATCATGAAAAATAGCGCGTCTAACGGTCAGTCACAGTAAGTGAGGTCTTCTCATAACGAACATTTATCCTTTGTTTGATGTCATCTTGACCAATGTTGCAGTAATTCCTGTTAGCTGATTGTGGTAAACAATGTTTAATGTGAAAACAAATTAAAACTTTCTTCATCTGTTGCAGAAAAAAAAAAAAAAGAAAATAAGAATAGCAAAAGACAAAGGACAGTCTACAAGCATAAAACCAGAAATCCCATCTACAAATAAAGAGCAGGGTGCTGATGGATGAACATATACATAGAGAGAAATGACAGGGGAGGGGAGAAGGAGAAGTTGAACACTGACCAGGCAGAGGGTCTAAAAGGCTTAATTCGGGTAAAGAAAAAGAAGAATATGGCAGAAGGTAAAGAGAAAAGAAAAGAAAAAAGAAAAAGAAAAAAAAACCCAAAACCGAAGATAATGTTACTCAGAAAAACTATATAGTCTTATTGTTTCAGAGAGAGAAAGGAAGGTAAGGATGGAGATAGAACATGCATCAAGCGAATGGATTATATATGCCTGTTTAAGCAAACCTATAACCAGAATATCTGTTCCAGAGGAGGGGAGAGATAGGAGATGATAAGGGAGAATATATCTGAATAGCAAGAATTGATCTAGAGTCAATCATGGCAATACTCAGTGTTGATCTTGGGAGAGTGGTTGTTTCCTTATCCAGGCTCTGGTAACCAAGCAGCTATGCAGTGCAGATGGGCGCGGTTTAGTGTAGGCGGGTCTCACCTCCACTATGCGTCCTTCAGCCCCACCTTGGTAGTTGTGGGGAGAAAAATGGCAACCCCCCCAACCCCCTATCGAACAAGGTGTTGCAAAACACCCTTTTGGGTCCAATCTCACTGTGCTGTGGGCGCAGCGAAGGTGGGCTGTGTTTTATGTCCTTGCCCAGCCTCATTTCCAGATCTTCCTCCACTTGCATTCTTTATAGCACCTAGAATGTAATCCCGCAAGCCAGGGCACTTCCTACTGGGGTATCCAATATGAGACTGGCTCCTCCTGAATCTGACTGCAACTTCCCTCCCCCGGGAATTGGCCCAAAGAAGGCTCCACCGCTAGAGGCTAGAGTCAGGATCTTTCACCCAAAGCCCTGCAGCTAGAGATGGGATGATACAATCCCTCTCTGTCCAGGGCCTTGCTTTTTTCTCCCTTCCAGGGACTGTTTTAAGATTCCCCAGCCGCTAACTTTTTTCTTCTTTTTGTCCCTTCAGAGAGGGGGCTCCTTCCTCTCTATGCCTCCCTGTCCTGGCTTGTTTTTATCTTCTCCAGTTCACAATCACGCACCTATGAGACTGTCTTTTTAGTGGACTCTGTCTCTTTTCCTCCCAGACTCCTGTGGTTCAGAGTCTTTTGGCTTCAGCCCTTCTTTGTTTGAGAGATGCAGGTGAAAAGTACAGAACTCCCTACTTCTCTGCCATCTTGCCGCCAACCTCTCTCTTCATTTTTTTTTTTTTTAATTCACTTTGGATGAAATTTTGTAGTCTTCCTTGCAGAGAATTCTTAAGGTCTTCTGTTAAATTTATTTCTTAGTATGTATGTTATGTTTTTGATGGCACTATAAATGAAATTGTTCTTTTAATTTTTCAATTGATGTAACTAGTATATAAAAATATAACTGACTTTAAATATTGACATTATATTCTGCAACCTTGCTAAATTTACTTATTAATTCTTGTAGTTGTAGATTCCTTAGAATTTTTATAGCAGCAATCAAGTGATTTCTGAATAGAGATGGCCTCTTCTTTTATACTTTCTTTATCTTGCCTTATTGCACCACTAAGACATACAGTAAAATGTTAAATAAATGTGTTAAGAGTGGATATCTTTGCTTTGTTCTAAGATTCAAGAAGAAAGCCCTAAATCTTAAATATGTCATCCTTACATATGATTTTTATCTCCAGATTTTTCACAACTATGCTTTATGAGATTTAAGACGTTCTCTTAAATTTTTAATATTCCTAATTGTTGAGATGCTCTGTTATGAATAGGTATTAAATTTTTAAGATGTTATCCCCTTACCTTTAGAGGTGATTATTTAGATTCCTATTTTCATGAATTACATGACTGATATTTGAATGTTAAACATACCAAGTATTTCTGGAGCAAATACTCCTTGGTAATGATGCAGTTCAGTTTATATATATTTCTAGAGTTGATCTGAAAATAGATTATTGAAGATTTTTGTGTTCATAAATATATTTAAAAATCCTTTAAAATAATTGAGAGGTTAAAAAATCATGTATTATGAAGTTTATGATAATGTAGATGTAAAATATATGACAGTAGTTCAAAGGATGGAGTATATTTTTTATACTTTATACCTTTATACTTTGATAGAGGTCATTTTTATATGATGTATTATAATTTGAAGTAAAATTAAGACATGTGAAAGATGCATATTATAAAGCATAGCATAACCATTGAAACATAAAACAGGGTAAAGCTAATTAGCTAATGGAGAAACACAATTGTATGCAATACTCAGTGAACCCAAAATAAAGCAGTAAGATATGGAAAAAAATAAACCAAAACCAGAAGGATGAAATAAAACATAAATTACAAGATAATAGATTTAAGCCCAATAATGTTGATAATTACATTAAATGTACATAGTCAGAATATTCCAGTTAAAAGACAGAGATTGCCAAACTTTACAGAAAAGACCCGACTACAGATGCCTAGATGGCTCAGTTGGTTGAGTGTCTGACTCCTGATTTGGGCTCTGGTCATGATCTTGCAGTTCATGAGATCAAGCCTTGAATTGGGCTTTACATTGATGATGGGAGGTTTGCTGGGGACTGTCTCTCTCCTCTCTCTCTGCCCCGCTCTTTCCCTCTCTATTCCTCTTCATTTTTCTCAAAATAAGTAAACACTTAAAAAAAAAAAAGACCCAATTATATTTGACAGGAAATCCACTTCACTTCCAGGACACATATTATAATTTTTACTATAAACAGTCATGCGCATTTAAAGAAAGTAAGGGAAAAGTTAATTTCTCTTGATTGGAAGTGTTTAAATGTAATGAAATACATCATTTTATTCCTTTATTCTTATTGTTCCCTATATCTTGTTAAAGAAACATTTGCCTGTCTCCAAGTGGCATACAGGGATTTGAGCAGAAGCCAGATTTCCTGATTATAAGTCCAGTGATATTGTCACTGTACCATTGTGAAATTCTGCACGTGTGAGTGCTATGTTCACTATCAAGCATCACACAAATGAATATAAAATGTAGTTTGTAGGTATCCCTGGAATGTAACCATTTCAGGAGATACCTTCAGTGTTGGCCACCTGGAGGTTAGGAGTTGTGCCCTCGGCAGCTAGACATTCCTGCTGTGGGAGATTTCTAAATCCAGGTGTCTGGAGTCTATGAGTGCCTGCAATCGTTTTTGCCTGCCAGGGCAGGGTTGGTAATGGCAGATGCTAAAAGATGATCATTTGGCTCTCTCTCCATTCTAGCCCTGTTCCCCAAAGCCTCTACCATTTCATAACACATGGTAAAACGTAGTATGCACATGAATATGTAAAGCACAATCTTGGATTAGTGTGTCCTCCTCCATTCAAGGAGTGAACATGAGCTAGATCTGGAAGTGGGAATCTGTGGTGAGACAAATAAAAGGTAAATGGAGAACATCGTTTAGTGTACAGTTGTTATAAGTCCCTTTGGCTATAGTGTGGATTAGACATGCCAATGTCTAGTTTTCCAAATTGTAGTTTAACAGAGAAATGAGCTTCAGGTTTTTTTCTCCATATTTTGGAAGTGTATCTTTTTTCAAATGAAAATTTTATATAAAACATTATTAAAAGATAAAATCTGACCTGCTCTGTTAAAGCAAATAAATGGCTTATATACCTACTCCTTAACCTTTGTCGAAGCCTTGCACACAGTCTGAAAGGTTAGCAAAGATTATTTGTTGTCAAGGCTGGGAAAGAAATCTAGTTAAATCTACACTGTGCTATGTTCATTTAGGTGGATGAAACACAATAAAGCAAGCATTATATTCCTAGAAACATAACAAAAAAGATTGATAAGTTTACCTTAAACTTAACATTGTGTAATGGCAAAAAAAAAAAATGGTTGAAAAGGATACAATCTAAGAAACAGATTTTCAACATATAAGACAAATGGCTTTCTCTTAATTCATTAAGTGTTCATACAAATCAGTAATTAAGTGATGGAAAACCTTAAAAAAATAAGGCAAAGCACTAAGAGTTTGTAGAAAAAAAAACAAATGTAAATAGTAAAAAATTTAAAAAACCCAAAAAACCCAAAAACATGAAATGAAGCTCAACTTCATTCAAAATTAAGAAAATGCAAATCACAAGAATGAGATACTACTCCCCTCCCTTCCCATCAGATGGTGGAAAATTAATGTTTAACAGTATCCAGATGATAAAGACCAAAAATATTTAATGGTGAGAGGGTGGATAATGGGAACCCTTATACTTTGTTGCTGGGAGAAAAGAGGTGTAACCTTTTGGGAGGGAAATTTAGCAATATCTATGAAGCTAAAGATGACCTGACCTAGAAGTCCCTTTGTTAGGAATTTATTCTATGAATATGCTTGCAGAAAAATTACAGAGAGAAATCTTTTGGAAGAGAGTGGGAATCCTTTTCTTTATATTCCTGATACTTTTTCCTATGTTGGACTTACAACAATATCAGACTGGCTCTTGATTTTGCTCCCTCATTCAGTCCTCATCTCAGTTGTGAGTTTGGAAGCAGAGACAGATAGAGGTAGTCCTGCCCCATCCTTTCTCCCTTCTTTTGGAAGCTGCCTGCCTGCAGGAAACACACATTCCACTCTGCCCCTCCATGTTGTAGTTCTGAGAAATGTATGTGTATAAGGGAGGACTCTTACTGAAATCTTCTAATTCTGAGTTAAATTATTAGAACGTTCTGTTGCAGACATTAATTTAGAGAGGGAAGGGCAGAGGGAGGCAGAGAGATGGGGGGAAGAATCTTTAGCAGGTTCCACACTCAGTGTGGAATGTGACACAAGGCTCAGTCCTGCGACCCCGGGATCATGACCAGAGCTGAAATCAAGTCAGATGCTTACCTGACTGAGCCACCCAGGAGCCCCATGTTGCAGACAATTTTAAGCCACATTCTCCAGTACCAGGTTTACAGTGATGAAAGTAGCACTGTGGCCTCTGCGTGCCTTAGTATTTATTGTCTCTTTTATTTGGTTGAGAACTAGCATGAGAGAAAAGGGATAAGCCTTGAGAAATATAAAAAGAATGGAATTTCAGGCATGAAAGGAATCACTAAGCTTTTTACCTTGGCAGATTCATGTGGACTTATATTGGGTAATGGGATACTTTTCTAGAGTTTTGCCCCTGTGTTTGATGGGTACAAGTGGAATCCAGAGGTTTTAAGACATAGTTCACATGGCATGTTGTCTTTAGCAAGATGAGCCAGCTATGGCATCTTGGTCCACCACTTAATGGTTATTTTTATATGAGCTACACCAGTGTTCCATAACCACTCATGGGCACAGGGAAAACAAGGACCTTAGCAAGTGTACCCGGGTGCACACACACACACCCCTATACCCACAGTTCTCTCGAGGGCTAGTTTGTCACAAGAGGGATCATCTTTCCAATAAATCCTGACTGTCTTACCACCAATATCAATTAAGCACCTATCTGGATATTAGTGAACTTAAAGGAGCTGTAAAATATGAATACTTTGGTCTTGTTTGCTAAGCAGGTAATAAAGTAACACACACCAGAAACCCTAGTTTATTCAATTATTTATGTGTCTGAGGTAGAAGTAGAAATAAAGTCTAATCTCTATCAGAGGATCTTCTCCTCTGCTCAGGGTACTCTTTCCCTATTATCTATGCCTGTGCTTTGTCAGAGAACATAAAGATAAGACAACACTCCCATAACTCTTGTGTCAGTGCCCTTGGTCTATGTATGTAACTGCCCTGCCTGAATGGCCCTGTCCATAGTCTTCAAGGCCCAGGTGATGTCTCTTCTTTGAAATCATTCTTGATTGCTAACACGTGTCATTTTTTCTTCTATAAGCAGGGAAGTTTATAAGCAAGAGTCTTGTATTCACTAATGTTTCTCATGTGTTTGCTTTAATTCATTACAGACCCTAAATATTGTGGGGGCAGGGTTTTACTTATACTTCCTCCTTCTTTTGCCAACAAATCAGAGTGTTCTGTCAATCTAAAAGTACCTTATGATGACTGGGTAGTTTATAATTTTATAATTGAACAGGGTATAAATCTGATATTAATATTTGAAAAGTAAGAAGATTTTAATTTCACTAACCCTTTTCAAAAACTATTTTTAGTGGGCGCCTGGGTGGCTCAGTCGGTTAAGCGTCCAACTTCGGCTCAGGTCATGATCTCATGGTTTGTGGGTTCAAGCACCGCGTCAGGCTCTGTGCTGACAGCTCAGAGCCTGGAGTCTGTTTCAGATTCTGTGTCTCCCTCTCTCTTTGCCTTTCCCTTGTTCGCACTGTGTGTCTCTCTGTTTCAAAAATAAACATTAAAAAAAAAACCAAAAACTATTTTTATTTTTCTTAACTGTATTACCTTTCTTTGGTTACCAATCTCATTGCAGATCTATGTTGCATAAAGCATTCTGAATTCTACTTGCCTGCATGTCTTCCCATATCATCATGAATAACTCCATATAGTTATATAATTAAAATGATCATTTGTATTGGTTGCATAGTTTTACAGCTTGTTAATTGGCCGTAATTATTGTGCAGTTTTCTCATTGTAAGGCATAAAGATTATTTTTAGTTTCTTGCCACAATGTACAATTAACAAATCAAATGTGTAGCCCTTTGGATTTGTTATATTTTGGAGATAAATTCACAGAGTGTTGTTTGATTCATAATAGGTACTCAGTAAATGAATGCCATTGATTTTTGTCCCCAAACATTTTGGAGTAACTTTATGGGCTGAGTATAAAAGTTCCTAATTATTTCTTTGGTTAATAAGGTCTACAAAAAATGTGCTTACAAAGGCATTTTTTTCTAAGCTCCAATGTCCAGATTCTTTGGGAAATGTGTACGCACTAGAATCAATCTTCCAGGATGTATGTTTTTCCCTTTTGAACCTCAGAGTCTCTGATGTAACGGCAATAAAACCACCCACATTTAGCTTGCAAGGATGAAACTGCAAGACAGAAAATCTTGTAACCCAAATGGTATTGTCTCTGGGCACGTGGCAAACACAACAGTGTGTCCAGGGAAATATGTATTGGTCCCTCACATGCCTTCATTTGCAGTTCAGATTCTTCTGTCCATTAAAAAACGCAGGATGTTTTTTTTTTTTTAATTTATCCTGGGCTTACCAGCCTCTCCTCCTTTACAAAAATAATCACAAACTATAAAATATGGAAGGATTGAAACAGAGTGTATGACACTCATATAAAGATGGTTGTGATTTAAGAGACAGGAAATGTAATTATGTGCAGCTGAGGTTCCTGTCCTTGCTTATGCAAGGACACAGTAAATATAAAGTTGCCATACCCCAGGCAGTACAAAGTATTGCTGTAACTTGTTGAAGAGATCTCAAGAATCAAATTCAAAGATCCCCTTTCCTGACATACCACTTTGAGAATTCTCACAAACAGATTTTTATTTATTTTAGGTGTATGTTGTTGAATGAATGAATCAATGAATAAGAGCCAGAAGTGTCCATCTCTAAAACACATGCAGAGGTGATAGGGTATCTCTGTCCTTTACATCCAAGATTTCTGGGTAATATCTCTTTCCCATCTTGTTCTGTTAGGAATTCACCTTCATCTTCTGCAACATACAGACTAAATGGGAAAGATAACCACTGCCAACATTTCTAATGTAAGTAATAAGGGAAAGGAAGAGGGAAGAGAAAGTTGCAAGAACACACAAGTAGATATACCACTATGTTTCTGCAATGATTCATGAGGCCACAACTGCTATCTGCTATTTTTGTTTCCCATTATTAATCCTTCAAGGATTTCTCTGTCTAGTATTTAATATAGTTAGGTTCCCTGTCCGGTACAGAAATTAAATATTATTTCTGAAAGACAAAGTTTGTATTGGTCCTACCTATGTGTGATTTGACAGAGTCTGCCCTTAACATTAGCAGAGTGATACAGGAGGTGGTTTGGGGTATTCTGAGTTCAGAATCTTTGTGGCCCCCACTGTGTAGTCACAGCAATATTTCCTATAATTGTCAGCCAATCCCATGACCTCCTTTTTTGCGTCATGTACACAGTTCCAAAATGTCCATATTGAGACTCAGCTTTCATTCTGTGGCATTATTGGTTCCCCATTAGAAAGCCCCCACCCCCACAGATGTTAAATCTGTAGACCAGTGGAATGCTGAGCATGGGATCAAGCTGCAAACATTTTGAATGTGGGTCATTAAAAGTATCATTAAGAGGTACCATTTGCACTTTGACTGTTTGGTTCCCAGATGTGTTATTTTGGTTGTGGGTAAAAGACATGATATCTTGGCCATTAGTTCAGGTATTTATACATATGTTGTAAGACATCCCTCCACATGTATAAGGTATTTGCTCCCAGCTGGAACTACATCCATTTTCAATGATCTGTTTTAATATCCTTCAATATCAGCTTCTTGTGGATGATGAGGCACATAATAAGATCTCTGGCTTTAAACAGTATTTAGGATGGAGTGCCTGGTTGTTACAAAAGAGTCCTTTAAAGAATTTACAATTGAGTTGAGAAGTTAAGTCATGGGAAGACATTTGTCAGATGAAGGGGGGAAGGGACAGAAGTGTTTTAGGCAGAGGGAATAGAATGTGCAAGGAACTTGTGGGGGGAGAAAGGATGGTGTATTTGAAAAACTTAAGAGTGGATAATAGTAGAGTGAAGCACAGAAGTTGAACAAAAGAGAAGTATGAAATGAGTGTTGGAGATACAGGGGCCAGAACATTACAGAGCCTTATAGATCATGTTAAGTATTTTGGGCATTTATCCTAAGAATGATGGGAAGGTATAAAAAAATGTTCTTTCTGTGTGTGTGTGCATGTATGTAGAGAAGAGGAAAAGGTTTGAGAATCAAATTTGCTCTGTAAGACATTCATTGTTGATATTGCATGGAGAATACATCGTAAGGGTGCCAAAAGGATATGGGGAGAGTAATTGTGTGTGGGGGTGGACACAACACTAGTATGATTAAAAAAAAAAAGGGTGTTAGATTCGTGGCAATGAAGACTTAGGTGAATATTCTCTGGGATACTCTGAAATTCAAGAAATCTCTGGAATTCATGAGATCTTCAGAATATAATTGATGACATGGAAATAGATGCAGTTGTTCAAGGAGGGAGAATAGGGTGAGGACCAACTAGCTGAATTTGAGAGTCTGGAAGATTTGATAGTGAAAGAGAGGAGGATAAACCTATAAAGAAACCTGATAAAGAGATCATAGGGAGGAAACCAGGAGAGACTTCTGTTGTGGAAGCCAAGGAACAGAAGTGTTTTAAGTGATGGGTTTGGTCAACAGTGCAAATTGTCAGGGAGAGAAATCAGGTGATTTGCTCACTGAAAAACATCCCTTGGGTTTAGAGTCAGAGGGGCACTGGTCATCCTCAGTAAGAGTTGTTTTGGTGGATAAATGCAGGAGGAAAGGGTGGGACTTGAGGCAATAAAAACAAAGGGATAGCAACTAATTATTTGAAGAATTCTGGGAGGAGGAAAAGGAAGAAAGAAATTAGTTGTTTGCTGGGAATGACTGTGGGTTAGTGGATAGAGGTGGTGTTTTAATGGGAGACTTCTTTGAGAAATGGTATTTGAGGGGCACATGGGCAGCTCAGTTAGTTAAACGTCCAACTTTTGATTTTGCCTTATGGTTCATGGGATTGAGCCCTACATCAGGCTCTGTACCCACAGCTCAGAACCTGCTTGGGATTCTCCCTCTCCCCCTGTCTCTCTTCCTCCCATGCTTGTGCTCTCTCTGTCTCTCTCTCAAAATAAACTTTTTTCTAAAAGAGTATTTGATAATGCAAATTTACTGAGACAACAGAAGGATAGGATTTAAATAAGGATGGACTCCTCTATTGTGACAAGACAGGTGAGCTAGATGTGGGAGTAAGGGTTTGGCAGCAGGAAACCAAGGAGTTCCCATGTGATGGCTTCTAATTTCTTAAACTGGAGATTATCTGCTGAGAGTGAAGTGAAGTGATGAGAAGATGGGAGATTTGAGTGGAGTTTTGACATTGTGATTAGGGAAGATGGAAGACTGAGATGATCCTAAAAAGAAAAAAAGGAAACCCAGCAGGACTGTTGGGCACTGTTGGCAATTATAAATTTATAGCATCTGAACAGGTAGGCCGAAGGGTAGATTATGGAGGTTCCAAAGCTAAGTTCAAATGTATTTATCTAGTCTTGTGATCCTCAGATCTGTCTATCTCCCATCCCACTGCCTCCCTTCCCATTCTCCTGGACTACTTACATTTCTTTAAAATCCCAAGAGTTCCTTTCTCAGGTTATTTGCTCATAATGTTCCCTTAGTCTAGAACATCTCCAACCATTTTCACATGACTATTTTGGGATAGAGATCACTTAGGCCAGAAATCCTTCCTAGAATTGCTCAAGCCTTATGTCCACTGTCTCTGTTTAATCTGTGTGCCTGTCCTCAGGTCATGTAGCCAGACTTCTGTGTGCTTGTAGTCTCCCCCACTTAGGCAACTGGGTATTTCAACTCAAAGAAAGGAAATTTGCCTTCTCTAGTATGTCTCCCTGGCACCAGCACAAGGTTCATTCATAGTGCACACTCTGTAAATGGCTGGGGAGCCAAAGATACATGACCCTTCTGCTCACTTTGGACAGAGCACGGGGGAAGTGCATGATTCTGAGTGGTGCTACAGCAGGTGGATCTGGTCCGGGGTGAAGTCACTGAGTCAGCAGGCTCCATGCTGGTGCTGGAGCTTTACATTTCTGTAGTTCATTTCTTCACTTGTTAGCCCTCATACAGTTACATGTATGCCTGCACCCACACGTGAATCCCAAATGCATGCAGATGTCTGTACACACAGATGCGCACACAATTTGCATTCTCTCTTTTCTCAGCTTTTACTTCTATCTCCTCCATCTGCCCCAGATTCCTTATGGAGTTATGGTTGTTTTCATACTCTTCATATTCATCTTGATCTCTTTCCCTCCCCTTATAACATTTCCCATATTCATTCCTCTGGGCCTTGAGCCCTTTCATTTTGTCTTTTATTTCTGCTGCTTCTTTCCAAGCTGCTTCAAGCATCTCCCAGCAGACTCTCAATAGGAATACCGAGGATCACTTTGGCGGTGCAGATGTTCTACAATGGCAGTGTTCAGTGCTTTTCTTTCTTTTTCCTTTTTTTTTTTTTTTTCCTACAGGGACTAGATGCACAAAGTGTTTCACTGCTCATTCTTTGTAATAGTACTGCACAGGCAAAATGTTAATCAATTATAGCAGCAGAACTAATTAAAAGGCATGCATTATACATCTTGTGGACACATTCTTCATTAGCATAGATTCTCAGCATTACACATTCATGTCAGAGGGAATTAAGAGGAGAAACTTAAAAATAAAAAGACGTACATAGAGAGAACAAGACGCTTTGGTTTTCCCAAGATTTTTGCTAGTGTATGTCCTTGTGGATTCAGAAGTCCTTCTTATTTTGTGTGTGATTTTAAAAGAAAAGCACTATGTCCTATTTTTAACATACTTCAAAAATCCAATGATCTTTAAGATGATAAAGTTAATCCTCCTTTTACTGCATCACAAGCTTAAATAGTATTCAGTGAACAGGTTTCTAGAAATGGGAACATGCTTTTACTTTATCTCTACCATAATATTTCCTAATAGATATTCAATTATAAATAGTTCAATAGTTAGACTCTCATAGTTGTAATACTATTGCTTTTAATTCAGTTCTTATTCAAGAGCTCAGCTTGATCAGTAGTGTGGCAGGCCAGGGGTCATGGGGAAAGAGCAGCTCAGAATTTCCCTATAGTCTCACTTGGTTATTTGACTTCTTCTTTAGGAGGTTCCATTGATTTAGGCCTTTTCTGACAGTCTTCTCACTAATGGACCACATGCCATCTGTGCTGACAGTGTTCATGTGTGTTAGCAATTCTCATAAGATGCCCTGTGAACATCTTTCCCTGGAAACCAATCAGAGAGGTAGAAGTGGTGATACAGAGATGACTAAGGCTTTTCATTGTAGTTGCTGTGCCAGATAATACAAGGATTGGATACTGCTTTAATCAAGAATATTCATATCACTTGTTAGTTTCCTGCTTCCTTCCAAAACAGGATTCAGGAGCTTGAAATACCCAGTGCCCAACACTATCACAAGAGCTGTTCAACTCTTCTGTCTACATCTACTGTTGGCCTATAATTTATTCTCCACTCAGTTGTCCAAATGAGATTTGGAAAATATAAATCAGATCACATTGCACTCTTTTATAAAACCTTCAAATGCTTCCCATCATTAGAAGAAAATTCAAAGTCCTCTAATGGGTCTGCCATGCCCTACTTGATTTGGTCCCTTCTTCAATCTCATTTCTTACTCCTTTCTACTTACTCTGCTCTAGTCATACTAGCATTTCTTTGTTGTCTGAGCAAGTTCAACTCACTTCCTGCTCAGGACCTTTGTGCATTCTCTTCCCTTTCTCTGACATTCTTTTACCTTAGATGTAAGCATGGTTTCACCAGTGAGTTCATCCAGGTGTCTTCTCGGAAGGGACTTCTCTGACTACCTTAGTTAGAACACTGGGTAGTGTTTATAGCTACCTTTAATTATATTGTATATTTATTTGAGTGTTTTCTTTCTTCTCTATCAAAATTTGAGCTTCTTGTGGTTAGAGGTTTTACCTGTCTGGTTCAGGATTTTTATAGCACCAGTCTGGAAAAGTGTCTAGTATGTTGAAAGTATTCACTATGTGTTTATTGAATGAGCAAATGAGTGAATTGAACAAATGAGTGAATCTTCTTGCCTGTAGTCACATGGGTACTGCTATTTAGATTTAACCAGTTATTAAACTCAAAAGAGCCCATTAGGCACATGTCTTTTAAGGCAAGAAATTGAGAGGAAATTACAAAGGACAATGAGAAATATTGTATACTGAGAGTCTAGTAGTATTGTAGGTAGGACAGTTATGTAGGGTCAGGTGGAATCTAAATGTGTTTCATAGAATAGGACAGAGTGACACTCTTTAGTATGGATGCTTTCATCAAAACCTACAGTATGTCATGAGGGCTCAGGGAAGAGAGTCCTCTTCTCCTTTATTGTTCAAACTAAACCAGCATCTCTCTGATATCACTACCTGTCAAACGCTTCTAAAAGGTACACTAATTTTTGACTCAGCACTTCTACTCCAGATAATTTAGCATAAAGAAATAACTATGAACATTGGTAAAGACTTAGCTCCAAAGACCTCTACTATATAGTCATTTAAAATAGGAAAAAAGTTAGAAGCAACCCAGGGGTGCCTGAGTGGCTCAGTCGGTTAACTCTTGAACTCTGCTCAGGTCATGATCTCTCAGTTTGTGAGTCTGAGCCCCTCATTGGCTCTATGCTGACAATGTGGAGTCTGCTTGGGATCTTCTCTCTCCCTCTCTCTGCCCCTCGGCCCCCATCAAGCATCCACTCAATCTCTCTCACTAAAAATAATTAATTAAAACATTTTTAATTGGAAGCTCCCTAACTACTCTACAACAGGGCATTGGTGAGGTGAATTATAATACAATTAGACAAGGGAATTCTGTGCAGCCATTTATGTTGGAAAGAGATTAACAATAAAATACTAAGTGAAAAAGTTTATGAAATAATAGATACCTGTTAAAAATCCATATGTACTATACAGAAAGATGGGTTTATGCTTATGTTGATTTAACCACCTAAATGTTAACAGTGTGTTATCTCTTATTGGAAATTTTAAGTTTTCTATTTTCTATTATTTTTAATGGCTCTATAGTGGACATTTATTATTTTTCTAATTGAAAATACACATCAATAACCCCCAGAAAGTAAATGATTTTTTTAAGAGCTTTATGCAGGTAAGCTCCTACTTCTGGTCTATGAATATGATCCTCCATGATGTGTACTTTTAGGCTATGTATCCATTTATGTGACATTGATTTACTAAACGCCTACTGTATGCCAAATTTGGTATCAGGCTATCCCTCTACCATGGGAGTGTTGACTTCCTACAGTCCTTCACCACCTTTGTAAGAATTTTCCTGGGACAG
Source organism: Suricata suricatta (assembly GCF_006229205.1). Lineage (NCBI taxonomy): Eukaryota > Metazoa > Chordata > Mammalia > Carnivora > Herpestidae > Suricata > Suricata suricatta. The sequence goes on along the minus strand of NC_043712.1, from coordinate 41,815,461 downwards.
AGGAGAGACTTGCACATATCACCTTATCTCTTTTTGTTCCTTGACGATAGTTCTAAAGTGGGAAGTATTTGTATTAGCTCCATCCCAAGGCTTTTCATTTTGGACAATCCACTCTAAGGAGCTTTTTTTTTTTGCCCAGGGGAGCTGCTCCTTGAAAGTAAACTTGAACCTTTGGTCTGCAACAGTTTTTGTCCAAAGACTTCTCATTGTATCACTGGAGTAAATGCCTGGCCCAGCTCCCCATGACAGGGCTGATACACATTGTTTCCCCCCATACAAGGTGGACAAGGCAGGAATAAAAGACAGCTTGCTTAAAGACTTCCAGACAGAGTGATAGCTACAGTACAGGCATTGCCTGGGTATCTCCTTTTCCAGGTGTCTGGGTTAAAGCAGTATTTCCAGATACTGGAAATTAGCATTAGCTAGCATTAGCTGGCCCAGAGTAGGTACTCAATAAAACTTCAGTGAATGATTTACAGGGACCAGATATTAGCTCACTTCTTTCTAATTGCCCTGAAAACATCCAAGAGTGTAGAGTCTTTTCTCTGAACATGTGAAAATGTAAGAAATTTGCATGCATATCCTATGCATGTCATAACTTTGACAAATGAAAGTATGTTATGGCAAAGTGACAGAGATGAGAAGGCACATGAATAATCCATGCTGCATTGTAAAGATTGCAGGAGCACACACAGGCAGTTGGTCTTGTCCCTGGTTAACATGCAAGTGTTTAATTAGAAACCTAAATAACATATTAAGGTTTCTTTGTTGGAATCACTCTGTGTCATTCTGCTTATCCATCTCTGAATGAAATGAATTTCTAGCGGCATGCTTAGAAAGCTTTATTCAACAGTAGCTGGGAACCACTGTTTATGATCCTTCCTGGTAGGTGGAAGACGGGTTTCATCCTCCAGGAGAGTTGGTAGTGATGTTTTGGTCAGAGTTGCCACAAAGTGTCCATCCACCCCATTAACTTCTCTCTCTCCTTCCCGAACCAGCTGAAGTTTCCAGCCTTACACCATACCCAGGTTTCCCAAATGAGAGAAGCATGGTTCTGTGTTTCATTGATCCAAGATTTATGTTCCTTCCCTAAAAAATTGAAGTTCTGTAGAGTAGACAGAAATGATTTCTTATAAAAAGAAGATGGGGTTTCCTGTACCTGTGGGTGGCAGTGCCTCCTTTTATTTTTGGTTTTACCTCAGTTCCAGGAAAATGTCATTCTCATCAAGAAAAATGCATCAGAAAAAAAATCCAGAGAACTATGTTGTATATGGATTACATAAGGAGATCCCCAAACTAGCTAATAAAAAGAAGCTGTGTTAACGTGAGAGAGAAGGCATTTGAAGGTGATGAGGAGCAACAACATTTTCCCCCATGGTGGCTGTAATCACATAATGTGATGGTAATTTCGGAGGAACAAAAACGTTCCTTTGCCCATTAAGATGGTCGTGCTTTTACAAGTAGGCAGCAAAGAGTACACTGTGCTATCATTTTAATTAATATGAAATTACAATTGTATTTTTAGAGCATCTCCCGTTAGATCCATATTAGCTGGAGCAGAGTTTACCTGGATGGATATTACTGCAAAGAACATCAGGAGAATGAATATGGGATCCAGGGCTGCTGGGGGGTGAGCAGGGGGTAGCGCAAAACCAAAACCAAAACCAAAACCAAACAAAACCCCCCGAATAACAAAAGCAAAGGGAGCTTGAGAAGCTAAATGTGTGTGGCAATGATAGAGGCCTCTTTGTGAAATGACTAAAGTATTGTTCTATTTAGGAGACTTTCAGAGTTGGGGGCAATATGGCAGAATGGAAGGAAGATAGATTTTGGAATTGGTATTAGGTGAAAATCCTATAAAACGAAAAAGATATTGCCCACTTCTGGAGCTTCTGAGAAGATTAATGTGCTTATGTTTGCAAAGTCCCAGGTACATGGTAGATGCCGTTGGTAGCCATTGTTGCCCTCTGGTTTTTGGCTCTGTAAATTTCTCAGAGGATCATACCAGCTGGCCTGGAAGTAACTTTCTTTATAACAATTCAGTTCTCATCGTGATCACTACAAAGGATTTTCTCAGAAAATGTTGGCTTATCACCTGAGCCTCGCACCCTCATTCTGTAACATCTGCAAAGCGAGTAGGAATAGCCACAGGGGAACTTGTGGGCACCTGAGCAGGATTTAATTTAGATACTTCTCTGCTTCAAACACACAGTTTGTGTTTCTACATTTTATTCACCAGAATTTTTTAGGTCAAGCAAATGGTCACGGCAAATGCTGTCATGCTTGCATAGACCAGAGCACTTTCTGCATGCGGAAATAACCATGGAGAACAAGCAAATAGCCCGTCAGTTGGCTCAGATGGGTGAGCCATTCTCATCCTGAAAATGGTACAGGTGATCCACAGTGTGAGTAAATTTGGGATCATGAGGAGGATATTGTCATATCTTTTTCCTTGAAATGGACTCTATATAAGGCTTTTTTGGTGGATGAGGAGGAGGTTGCAGTCAAAATAGAACTTGAAGTGTTTGAGAGGAGCATCAAACAAGGGATGGGGATTCCAGAAAGAAGTTAACTCATGGTATTGAATAAGAAAGGAATTTAAGAGATGAAGATTTCTAATGAATGTTCTGGGGGTATTGTCAGAAACTGGAAGACAAAGAAGCTCTTTAAAAACTTTGGTGATGTAGAATAAAAAATCATATGTAATTGTTAAAGAGTTGAGGAGTAGTATGTAAGTGAAACAAGGAAAAGAACCATTGCTAGTTGTTGAAATCCTTTATCAATGCATCTTTACTTGCTTATATCAACTTTCCTAACTTGCCTTCCTCACATTATATGCCATCTCTCATGCTCATGATCAGTAAGGGTGAGGTGGCACTTTGCTTAATGTCCAGAAACCAACCACTCTGGACTGAATTGTGTCCCACCTTCCCCTTCCTAAATTCATATGCTGAAGCCCTAACTCCTTGGTGTGTTTGTATTTGGAGACAGTAGTTCTAGGAGGAAATTAAGGTTAAATGAGTTCATGAGAAGGGTGGAGTCCTAAACTGATAGGGTTGGTGAGCCTTATGAAAAGCGGGAGAGGAGATCTCTTTCTCTCTCTTCTCCCATGTGCATGCACCAAGGAAGGGAGGTTACATGAGGGCAGAGAGAAAGTAGCTGTTGGCCACCCAAAGAAAGAGCTGTCACCAGACCCTGACCCTGCCGACTCCTTGATTTTGGAAACCCAGCTTCCAGACTGTGAGAAATAAGTTTCTGTTGTTTAAACAACCCAGTCTATGGTATTTTGTGATAGCAACACAAGTTCAGATACCAATGTGGGTTTGTTGTTCTTGTTGTTGTTGTGGTTGTTGTTTTGGTTTGTTTTTTTTTTTTGCAGTGGAGGGTGAGTGGTTAATTAACATTACTTTAAATTATTATGGCAGAATCTTGGCCCAGAGGTTTTTTTTTTAATCAAGCGATTATTTTCATCTCATTTTTTTTAAAGTTTCTTGACTGATAAAAGTAGTATCTCCTAGTCATTTTCCATCACTTGGAGTAAGTTTTCCACTGGAGTGGCAGTGGGGTGGGGAAGGCTCTGTTAACCATATAACTTGGAAGGTTTTCTTCATACCTGTTTATCTTGGGCAATTCCACGGTCAGCCTTGAATTGCAGATCTCTGAGAATGGGCTCTTCTTGATTTCTTTCCATTCTAAATCTTGAACAATTTTATTTTACTCTTCCCCAACTATATATAAAAAAGAATTGAGCAATACCAATGAATATAGAAGGCTAAACTTCATTATAATATGATTAATAATGCAATACCATTAATGAAACATTAAAAATGAATAAATGCCTTTTTAGAACATTCAAAAACCAAATACATTTTTTAGGAAATTATTTTATTTCTGTGTCTCAACAGATGAAATTCATCATAACCTTGTATTCTGATAAGACAATTCAAACATACAAATCAATTACAACAATGTGCTTATCAGCTCCCCCTCCCACCCCTGTATTTTAAAACAACTGACAGTTATGAAGGACACCAGGACAATAGGGCTTAGCTAAACAATATGGCGATCAGAAACGGCCTCTATGAAAATAATTACAATAGTTGTTGAAAAGAATTTGTCCTTTGAGCAAAACAGACTTCATTAAAAGAATCATCATGAAGTGAGGAGAATTATAGTTTCCCTTTCCAATGAAAGGGAAAAGGACATGTATGTTAGAACAATGGTACAGAAAGCTGGGGAGTCAGACTGAAAACAACAGAAAGTCCTAAGCAATAAATTTCTCCAATAAAATGCATCCCCTTGAAGATATCCATTCAAACTCTTGTATCTATCATATTGAAATAAGCAACAGTTCCCCATCCCCAGCACCTGGAAGTGAATCATTTTATTATCCTTTGCTAAAATTTTTAATAATTTTCCTAAGCCAGCATCTCTCAAAGAGAGTGGAGTTTGTGATAAATCTTGTAGAGATCATATTAAAGATAAACCAAGCCAATTGATGGTCAATGCATTTTAGATTCTAGTTGTAAAGAGAGCAGATATAACCTAGCAGAACTTGGACTCTCAGAGGGAGAGGGTTTCGTACTCAATAACTTTATCCAACCAACTCTAAATCCTGTAGCACCTTTGTAATATGCCCCCAATTCCATATACCATTCCCTCATGCTTTCATGGTAAGCCTCACAGCACCCTTGTGAGGTAGGTAGTGTTATGGACATTTTGAGATGGGGATGCAGAGATGTTAAGTAGCTTGCTCATAAAGAAACAATGATCCAGTGACAGAGCCCTGGAGACTCTTACCCAGATCCTTGTCTTTTTAGTACTTAACTATTCTGTCTCCCTGAGAGTGGATCATTAAAGCAGGTAGGTCCTTAAAACCAGATTAGTACCTGGCCAGTTGGACACTAAGGCCCATCTCTAAACCACACAATTTGGATGGTAGAATGAGAAACAGGTTGTGATAATCAAAAAAGTTAAGGTGGAGAAATGTAGCAATATTGTCTGGACCACAATCTGATAGTGACTTTATTTATTGATACAATGATAAATATTTCGTAGATGTTGCATGATTAAATGGATGGATGAATGGATGGATGAATGGAGGGATGAAGAGAGACTGTGCTTGGATAAATGGAAAATTGGACTTTCTACATATTTTAAAACAACAGCTGGAGAAATCTGATTTGCAATCTCTAATCAAGGATAAAAAGGAAAGAGTTAATAGCTTCCTGAATTCCTGTGGGCATGTGCTTGAGCTAATACTGACAGCATTTAAAAGGATAAAAATACACAGACATTTAAAACAATTATTAATAAAGAATTTGTGCACTTGTTGGTTGGGAACCTGAACTACAAAGACCAATACTAAAGGCAGTGAAATACGTAAACATGATCCATTTTCCTCTGAAATGTAGTTGTCTTGTATATACTAATTTCCCATTGCCATTCATTTGAAAACCTTGTGCTATCCAGTTCTTATCAAATGCTATTTTAAAATACATGGAAGTAAAACAATGAAGTACTCTTGACTAACCAGCCAGTGTACACTTGTCAGTTACTTTCTGTTTCTGTGAACTCATTTTTTTTTTTTCACTCCAGAAGTCTCGGGACTGCAAAGGGCATCCATGCATGAATACCAGCAAATTTCTTATTTAGTCCCATGGAAGGCTCTTGAGATCACTGAAGCAGAGGCAACCAACTCTGCAGGTGTTGCTTAGAAGAGGTTATATAAATCAAGAGGGTGGAGCTAACTTGGTAGTCACTTAGCATTGCACATTTGTCCTGTGCTTGGTGGATTAATTTCCAGCAGAATGTTTGATATACATTGAGGCTTAAGAAACTCTGGATGCCATGGTATGGATCTGTGTGTATGTATTTAAGGAAGTGTTTAACTTTCATGAGTGCCCTGAATGTATATAATAGATCTAATCTATTAGTCTTTTGTACATCCAGCTAATAGCCCATGGCGAAAGGAATAGATTAAATGTAGTGAATTTCCTCTGTGCTACGATACTAGCATGCTTGATCTCTGTGTTTAGGAAGAATATGACCAGTGATGCTGCAGTTAGAAAGGGCTCATATAATTGTTACCTCTGCCTCAGAAGTGGGGGAGGGAGGTCTGTAAATAAATCTATTTCCCAATGTGACCATGAACAAACTTTTTCAATATAGATGTCACTTTTGCAATCACATGTAAGATTTAGATTTTCCAGAGAGGTAACCAGTCTATCAGTATTGTGTGTGTGTGTGTGTGTGTGTGTGTGTGTGTGTGTGTGTGTGTAGACTCTGGATTTCATCTCTCAAACCCTGGCTCCTTAGTAATTGAGTTCTTGGTTTTCCTTATTAGAGGCCAAATAGGACAGTGAGAATCCTCAGGTAAGATGCATGTTTTTCATCTGCTTTTTATTATTTCTGCAGCTGGTTCTTAGTTACATGTGTGTGTATCTGGCATTAAAACATATGTACTATTTAGTAAAAAGATTTATTGACATGTCCTAACATTCTGATTTACCCAGATGAGAGTATTATGGAATGAAATATTGCCTACATAGCTTACCAAGGGATTTTCTTCTCAAATTGTTTGATAGAAGGTTTTATTTTTGCATTTGGTTATTTGTAAGGGTTCATGAAAAGCACCATAGTGAGAAACCCTAGAAGCCTGTGTTTTCAGATTTTGTACCAGTCAGTGGCAGAATTTCTAGGTGAATTTCTTCTTAGGATTTCCATTAAGGCTTCTCAAATTCCTCCTCCTTATTTCACATTAATCTTCATGTTTTAGGTTTTGGTTCTGACAATGAGGTAATTAAGAATATTGGGTTCTATAATAAACTTATCTGCCTTAAAGGGAGTAGGTAGGGAGTTAAAATATTTATTTCAACTATATTCAATGACACAGAAAAATTAACAGCCAGCTAGTTGAAGCAGTATGCTCATAACTGAGGAAAACTAGGGTGAAAACTAAACTAAACTAAACTAAACCTGATAGGCTTCTAAATTTACAAAGCAGTACATGGCCAGAGTGCCCCTCTAAGTAGAACTAGAAGACAAGCTGAGTTAGAAGTATGTTTTAGTTTTCATTTAAAATTTTGGCTTCCTTATTTTCCTTCTTCCTAGTGGTAAAGACTAGGTCCTGAAGTATTGGAACCATCTTCTCCCTGATCAGTGTGTTACTGACCAACCTATTTATGATATATTCGTTGGCTTAAGTGTATACTCAACACATTCAAAATTTCATTCATGGGTAATCTGTTTTAGTCATGTGAGTTTAGTAGTATAAAATGAAAGTCCTTTTGTCAGAGATGTGACTCTTACCCAGGCAGCTCTGGAATTACTAGAAAATCTTCAGGGAGAAAGAAGTCCCTCTCTGGTGACAAGGTCTTCATTTTGCAATTAAAGAGGCCAGCAGTCTCAGAATTCACGTGTTTGCTGCTGCGTAGAGGTGAATCCCAGGCTTTCTTGTCATATATCAATATGGTTTCCAGGTACCATTCCTGGCATCATGGTGCCACCTCCTCCACTTACTTCTTCTTCCCTGGAAGGCACCTAACAAACTACGGGGGGCACGGGGGAAGATGATAAAGATGACCGCTACCCGAGCATGACTCCCTGAAGCCCATTCCCTTAAGTACCAAAGGTAAGGAGAGAGATTGCACAAATTGGTTTTTACAGTCTTAACTGTTTGATTCTTTAACACTGGTAAACCTTCTTTTCCCTTGTTACCAATTTGCCTGAAGAGGAGAGATTTTTTTTCTTAAAAGTTGTGGTGCTTTCCTATCTTACAAGATGTCTTGAATCATTGGTAGGTGGCTGAGTGAGAAGTAGCTCAGAAAACTAGATGTTATATGTATGGCTGGCTGAATTCTTCATGCATGGCTGGCTGAATTCTTCATGCCTGAAGTCATGCCCATTACTTGCTTATGTAAGCAAGTCAAATGAATTCGAGATAATTTTTTCAAGTGATACAGGATTTATCTTCACTAAAATAGAGTATCTTTATAATGTGTTAGTATTACCTAGATTTGGATATCCAACAGATCAAATCATGGCCCCTTGGTAATTTTGTGAAGAAAGAAATTAATAGCTTGGTGTCTGATTTCTCCACTGAGTGGTCTCTACCTACTCTGGCATTAGAAACAGATTCCATGGGATCTCTGTCTTCCTTGACTGAAGATTATTAGATTATTGATCTAGTAATAGTGCTAAAGATATTTAAGAAACCTTATGTTCTGGTAAGACTCATAGAACCTACCTCTCTCAATAAGGAAATATTTTCTGGTGTATAATTCCAATTATCTTGTATTACCTTTCATTTCTTAATAATACCCCATTGGATTTAACTGAGATGTCAGATGCTTAAACCCTTTGCATCCGTAAAGAAAACATGTTTTCTTATTTTACATAATAATAAAAGAAGTGAACTTGTCTTTAACATGTTGAAAAACATGCCTACAATAATACATCCATCAGTATACATCAATAAGACATAGATCTAATTTGAGATGCCTTTGTTATTAGCACTGATTGCTTGAGAACAAAAACAATCAGGCACTAAAAAAAAAAAAAAAGAAGAAGAAGAAAAAGAAAGAAGAGGCTTGAGGCTGTTAGTAGCTTCCAATCATGGGATCTTCCCTGAATCAGTTTTTGATTAAGAAAAAAAAAAAAAAAGGAAAACACAGACACACAATCTTTTTTTTTTTTTTTTTTTTTTGGTCTTTTCCCCTCCTGCTCAAGTGTATCAGTCTTTAAAAGTTACATTTTAAACACTTATAAAATCAAACCACCCTCTCCCACATATTTATATATGTATATAGAAACAGTAACTTTTAAATTATGATTTGAGGCATTCCAAACTATATAGGGAAAACATAAGACAATTGACTTGCATATCAAGTTACCCATGTGTGTAATATACCTGATTTCAGAACTAGGGAGGAAAACAGTATGTTTTCTTCCAAATAGCCTCTCAATAAAGTTTATGACTCAATTCCTGTCTTTTGCTATCACATAGGTAGGTATATGAATCAGTGCGTTGCTAAACACACATGGTTTTCTAGGTTGTGTTTTTGTTTTTTTTTGTTTTTTTTTGCAAGTCAGAATCTCCTATTTAATCACTATTCGTTGTAGAATAGATTGTACTGGGGCGCCTGGGTGGCTCAGTCAGTTAAGCCTCCGACTCTGGCTCAGGTCAGATCTCACGTTCGTGGGTTCGAGCCCTGCATCAGGCTCTGTGCTGACAGCTAGCTCAGAGCCTGGAGCCTGTTTCTGGTTCTGTGTCTCTTCCTCTCTCTGCCTCTCCCCTTCTCATGCTCTCTCTCTGTATCAAAAATAAATAAAACATTAAAAAAATAAATAAAAATAAAAATATTTATTAAAAAATAGATTGTACTGATTATATTGTAGTAGAGATTTAAAATATTTATTTAGAATAGGAGGTATGTACCAAAATGAAGAATATTAACATGGCAACAAATTTCTGGATTTTTTCTTTTTGGTTCTATAGAGTAGATGTAAAATCTTTGACCCATTTTTCAGTATAGAAAGTTATCTTTTGAACCTTACTGGAATTAATACAGTTAACCAATTTAATAGAATGTAAATTTGCATTTCTTTTGGTCTTCTAATGGCTACTTTGCATATTAAAGGTAAAGCCTTCCTTAAAATATGCAGTACACTCTTGATTATGCCAGCTCTTTTCTCATTCTGCTAAGGCTATAAATAAAGCTTCTATTTAGGGCTGGCATTATATCAACCCACCTGCTTCTAGAAGAGAGAAAAAAAATCAGAATCACTCAACCTGTAGATTGCTGTCAGCTTGTGATTATGTGAATGGTAAGTCTTAACTTTTAAAGTGTTATGTGAGATAGGTTGGAGCTTTTCTTTTCTTTTCTTTTTAAAGGCAATTTCCAGTTTAACAATTACCCTAAAATTTCTGAGTACCAATGAAAGAAGACTCTTCCCTGGAGAGAGCATTCATTGATAAGGTGTGACAGCAGTAGGGAGATGACACTGCAGAGGAGGGCAGAGGTGGAGAATGAGGGATCATTTCAACTGTGGTCTCAAGAAAGGAGGCAGGAATGGGGGGGGCACCAAAGCTTTCCTCTCTGTGGGCTCTCAGGGGACTTCCTAGTTCCTGCTCTCTTCCTTCTCATTCAGGATTTTGTCACCAGGGAGATAGGGGCAGGGGAGGGAAAAGTAGTGTTAAAGACCTTGACAAACTGAGAAGGACAGACCAGTGTATCTTGACCAGATCCCTATATTCTGAAGGAAGAACATCAGCTCCAGGACTGTTTTAGAAAAATAAACTTTTTATAGACCTCTTACTTATATATATAATCTATATACTTAGATATATTATATATTTTTTGAACATTTTTTTCTTAGGCAAAGCTCACACAAGACAAGCAGTTTTCATTCTCTAACTTTTTTTTTTTTTTTTTTTTTAGAAATACATACACATTTACTTCTCCCAAAACAAACCACCAATTTTGGATTTGGAAACTTGTGATTATTGATTTAAATAACCATAGTTTTCTTGGCTAAACCTTGCAAATCTAGACTTATGGCCCCTAGGTCCAGTTTTTGTTACATGACTTAGCTAAGTATCATAGCAAATCAGCTATCATTTTGATTGTGTAGATTTCATTTGTGAAGATTTCCTTTCCTTGTAGCAATACTTTTGCTCCAGTGAGACTGACAGCTCTTCTTAGGGATAGCTTTCAAAGGAGCTAAGGGAACAATGATCTAGAGATTTGTCAAGTGTTTGCCAAAGTACCAGGAAGCACCTACTGGTGCCTAACCAACACACATCATTCTGAACTCAATAATTCAGATAATATTTCATTATCAAGGCTTCCCACACAAAGAGGCAGAATTGTTCCAAAACTCCTGAATCAGAAAATATCAAGGTTTTTAACAGAAAGGATGGAGCTCCCAAAGGCAGTTATGGAAAGTTCATGGAAATGACCAGGTACTAGTCCCATGGGGAATGTTGCTAGGTCCTAATGCTTGTAATAAAGAATGATGTATCTTCACCTAAGTACCTAGTAGAATGAATGGTTTTGGCCCCAAAGATTTTGTTACTAGGTTCATATGCCACAAAATCCCTTTGGAATAGATCATGTAAGCTATTTAAAGGTGACCAGGACATAGCAAACAGGGATGAAAGAGAACCTAAATGTAAAGAATTTAGTATTCATTCTTGGAAGATAGTTATTATTAATTTTAGCAATAAAGGAAATAGAATTAAAATGGATTCAAATATCTCCCTCTAACCTTTCTTCAAATTAATGGTAATGTCTTTTTGTCAGGCCTTAGCCTTCTGCACTGAAAGTGATGTATTTTTTCTTTCCCAAAAAAGCCTGAAGACATACTACATGTTGCTGAACAGCTTCTGAGCATAGTCCCTGAAGTTAAAAAAAAAAAATCTTGACCCAGAGATGAAGGGAAAACCTGGAAGGGTGAGTTAATTTACATGGAACTGTACTTAGTTTTTCTACTTTTTCTTCTCCAAGATCACATCCTCTCGCACTTTCTAAACTATAAATATGTTTGTTTCTACCTGAGTCATGGAAAGTAACAAAAGTCAGGTTTCAATGCAGGCGAGATTTAAATAATCCCTTTTTTAAAAAAAAATAGTCATAGAAAGGGTGCCTGGTTGGCTCAGTCAGTAGAGGACATGACTCTTAATCTTGGGATTCTAGGTTTGGGCCCCATGCTGGGTGTAGAGATTAAAAATTTAAAACAAAAAAAAATACTCATAGAAGATTATGTAACTTCTGGTTTTCTCTGAGAACTGAGGAGAACACTTGACAGAACAATGAAAAAAGAATCCACCATCAACACTGTAGAAGAAATCCTGAATGCTTTCATACTATGGGAGAGTTGTTGGTAATAAACAAAATTTCTGAGAAAGCTTGAGCAAAACCAGAAATCTGACAAATGTCCTCAGGAACTAAGAAGTATAAGTTTGGCAGTTCTGGGTTTATATTTTCAAATTTGAAGAGTTCATAATTACAAATGCAATGAAAATGCAAAGTGAGTACTGGGAAAATTTGGACAAATAGAAATCCCTCACCAGGAACACACTAAACCTGATTGTTTGGTTGGGTTACCTTACTCTAATAAAATATGTATTTCTGACACAGGGGACATAGATCAATTCTCTCAGACTATGAGAGCTCTAGTCAGAGAATTTGTTCTTCTAGAGATCTAATGCTTAGAGAAAATAAATATTTCTTTGAAAATGTTATACACACACACACACACACACACACACACAACTGAAATGCTGAACCAACCCAGCAGTTCAACCCAGAGCTAACTAGTGAGCCAAAGAACTGTATTTCTTCTTGAGATACTTTAGGACAAATCCTCTGGGAAGAAGACAACTTAGACATGACTACTAAGAAGAGAATTTGGCTCATGTGCTCTCGGAGCTGTTACTCTCTACCATGGCCTACTTGGCTTTAACAAAGAGGTAATTTAAAGCCATAAGGGAAAATACCTCGTGTGTAATTCCATAGTAAGCCCTAGAGCTAGTTAATGGAATGCTTGGTCCAAGCTTTACAGATGTAAAAAAGAACCCAAGAACTGCACGACTAGTGAAGAGTGTAGAAAATTTAGTAGCCATTCAGTTTACTGTAAATCCATTAGGTCATGTTTCTGGCAGAAGTAGCATATTCTCGAGAAATTCCTGGCAAATACATTTTTATGATCAGATTACTTAATGTTGGTGGTATATTTTTTTTGTCATCTATTGGAGCCCAATCAAAGAGTAATTTAATTCTTATTGGAAGCATTGGGTTTAGGAATACTTCAGATGAGCACTACTTTAGTTCACTGTTGACCAAACTGAGTTTGCTGGAACTCCAGTTTTTCAACATGTTAACCATTACATCATAAAAGGAAGTGCTTCATGCTCCAGTAAGTTAGAGAAAGCCTAAGGTGAGCAATATTAAACGGAACTCTTTACAGGACTTTCAGAGGATTTATTAGGCTCATGTGAATTTTGAACATCAAGAGGTGGTTAAAGAATGCAGCATTTTCCCCACTTAGTAGTCTATCAAATCTCTTTTGGAAGAGTGCTTGTTAATATCTTAAATACCTATTGTTCCATAGATTAGGGTATGGAAGCCCCTGAAAAAGTGCAGTCTCTCTTTTCTTTCCATGGAATGATCACAAAATCTTTTCATCTTTTCATGGATGGGTTAACTTTAATCCAATTTCATTTGACTAAGCTGTTTTGGGTTAACTTTTATTGTAACAGAAAATGCAGTTAGAATCACAAAGCCCTTTTGTTAATTGCTCGATGTTTCTCTTGTTGTTGGACAGTAAGTTACAATGAAGTATTTTCTATTAGGTTTTGAAAGACTAGCTCTCCACTTTATTCTCTTTTCAATGTGAAAGACTGCATTCCACCTGCACACAAGAAAAAGAAATAGCAGAAAAATCTTGATCTGTATTATTGGACATATAAAGTAATTGCCAGGAGTGGAAAATGAATTTCTAAAAGATCTATGATAATCATTAGGAAAGTCAAATGAAAAATGACTTAAACAGGCAATTCTTCAATCTTTCTATCTCATTTATACCCTTTATTAAGGGAGAAAGGGGTTTAACTGTGCTACTATCCAATTGGCAAAACAATTTCTGGATCTGTCACTTTTTTATTGGGGTCAATTTAATTTTATCGAAGCTCCTCAAAATTTCAAATGCTAAAAAAAATGCCAGCTTTTTGAAAGTCAAATCCACAATCAGATATGTCAAGAACCAAATCTCAGAGAGCACCTATTCACTGTCCAAAAGGGGGCCCATTTTGAGGTCCCTTTCAAAATGTACAAGGTATAGACATTTCCTATCTGTCCTTTGTTGATTAAATAGATCATATTTCATGAATACACTCTATATTCAGTGCTATCTCAGATCATGTGACTATATGCCTTGAAAGCCATTCACTGAACATTTAGCCAAATGGAATTATGTCTCATTTGAACCAGATCACTGGTGGTAGTGGTAGGATGCCATTAAGAAAACTATAATGTTTTAACTTTAAGTAACAATCATTAATATAAACTGAATTTTATATTAATTCAGAGATTCTTGGATCAGAGAGGTAAAAGTATCTGTACCATTTACCACATTTCTAGGGCTATTGATCTTAGTTTTTCCTCACTGAGAAAAAACTAAGTGCTTTTTAGTTCACCTTGTTTCTCCTCACCTCTCTAAAAATAAGACCAATTCTTCTTGTGTACACAAGATAATTTTCAAAATAAAAAGCAGGGAAAACCCCTGAAGTTACCCATTCAAAATAATACTGTATGATACAGTAAGTATTTGAATAGAAAACATCAGAATGGTAGCTAGATATTTCCTGGCAGCAATCCAGGCTTCAGACAACTATCTTTGTAACAGATCCTCAGTTGCATTAACATCATGGGGTGCCTGGATCACCCTGGTTTGTGTTGGCATCTGACAAACTTCTTTTCATCCAGAGAGCTTTTCAACATCCAACTCTTGATCTCAGCTACAAGGTAAATATTACCCTATCAGTATATATAACAACTATATGCTTTTCCATTTCCTGTTAACCCATTAGTCGCAACTGATAAAAGTGAAATCAAGTTGTGTTTAAATGGATCATCTTCATTATTAACACCTACCTTGTATTTTACAGATACAACTAGTGGCACACAACCTTCTGGAGAAACCAAGGGCTTTGTTACAGTAAACTGGTCCAGTGCGGTATCACAAGTATAAAAAATATTCCATTCTGTATCAAAACTAGGCACATGCCTTTATTTATAGTAACAGAAGTTAACAGAGTTGAGCAGTTTTTCCTTGGGTCCTATTTCTTGGCATCCTACATCAGACAAACTCCTCATTCCACATATCTCCGCCCATAACTCCAGGGATCTAATCTCAGGGTCATCTCTATGTAAAGGAAGATAAAATCACACTTGGAACTATAGTGGTGAGTAACTAAAAGCACAACCTCTCATTCATATTGCTTTAAAACATATACAGCATATATGTTTAAAAAAAAGTAAAGAATATATTGATCTCTTTGTGGTGCTGAATCAACAATATGGTATGATGCCAGGCTTCAACAAATGATAATCAGAGATACAAATTTTCTGTAGAGTATGTTTTAGACAAATGTGTCTTTTTAATATGTAAATCCTACATTGTAGGTTGTTCCTTCTTATTTTTTTTCTTTTGTTTTTGCAGTGGTAGAAAATGTTGAGTAACTGTCCATGAGCATGAGCCAAAGGTTCAGGTTCATTACTGAGATCCCCAGAATGCCAATATTTGCAATGCAAACAATTAGTATCCCACTGTGAAGGACTCTGACACATGTCTGCCTGCCTGTAGGTGGAGAGTCTCCATGAGAAGTCCTCCTGCTTCCATGGACCCTGCTTTGACACAGGGGCAGCTGCACTTGGCCTAGTAATTCACTGTGCCAGCTGTCTCACTGGTTACCCACAACGACACAGAAACAATAGTGTGAATGGTAGACCCTCAAATCATTTTCATGTTGAACCTCCTGGGTCCAGCCACCTCCCCTTCCACAACAGCACCATTGTTTTTTCGGGGCACATACTCAAGGTCAATGCTGTTTTTGTGCTTGCCTTTCCCTCGGCTCCACACAAAAAGGAGGAGAAAACAAAATAAAACCACTCCCAGGAATGTGAAACAGCCCATGGCTGTAGACACCAGTATTGTTTTAAGGTCCAGAGAAAAAGTATTGGTATTGGTGCCATTGGAAATGGTGTCATTGGAGTCAGTCATGTACATAGGGGTCCTGTTGGCATAGAGGAAGCGGTCTGAAGTGAATCCTTTCACTGTTACAGAGGCTGTGAAGGTGTCGTTCCCAGCGGCGTTGCTAGCGATGCAAATATACATCCCACTGTCCTGATCCTGGGCAAAGCGGATTTCCAAGGTGCCATCGCCCAACACGGTGGCTCTTCCATTGGATTTGGTGGTGATAAAACGCCTTCGAGGGGTCACCCAGGAAATCACAGGCTGAGGGTCTCCATCAGCATTGCATTCTAGCTGGACAGTCTGCCCTTCATCCACTAGCAGATGCTGCAACTTCTTTTCACGGATTTTGGGTTTTTTGCAGGTAAAGTAAAAAGAAAGGGCAGTGCTGTGGAAATCTTTGAAGGATCTCTCACGGATGGTGTCTGGGCCGGCACACATGGGCTGCTGGCCACCAAATTGGAGAGTGGGATGCCGCTGCAGGATCCAGAGGAGACGGCAGTCACAGGCCAATGGGTTGTTATTGATGCTCAGGACCTCCAAAGCCCTAGGGGAGGAGAAGACATTCTCTTCCAAAGTTTCCAGTAGGTTCTGAGACACGTTAAGCACACGAAGGAAGCGGAGCCCTTGGAAGGAGTGAGGCTCAATGGTGCGGAGCTGGGCCCCCACGATATGGAGCTCCTGAAGGCGGATCAGGTCAGAGAACATGCCTGCTTCGATAGTGCTGATGGGATTGTAGGAGAGGTTAAGGTGGGTCAGATATACCAGGTGTTTAAAGGCAAGGAAGGGAACAGCGGACAGGTTGGTGTTGGTGACTGAGAGGGATGTGAGGTTGAGACCGTAGAGGCTATTGGCAGGCATCAGATCCAGTAAAGGCCAATAGTCAATCTCTAGCTGTTTCAGGTGGAACAGCCTCTTAAAGGCATACACGGGCATACTGTTGATATTGAGATGCTTCAGATGCAAGCTGATGAGGCTGCGGAGGTGGGAAAGGGCTTCTGTTGGTACTGCTGTTAGGTTGCATTTCTCCAGGGTGAGCTGCTCCAAGCTCAGCAGCCCACTGAAAGCCCTGTGTGATATATAAACCAAATCATTGTCCCCTACTTCTAGAGACTTCAGGTTATGCAGATCCTGGAACATGTAGTCCAGTAAAATGACAATCTTATTCTCACTAATGTCCAGCTTGGTGAGGTTGGAGAGCCCCGTGAATACTCCCAAAGGGACCAGCTTCAGGCGATTGCCTTTTAGGCGGAGGGAACGAAGGTTAAAGAGATTGTTAAATGCTCCTGGCTCCACATTGGCGATGATATTGTCACTCAGGTCTATCTCCTCCAGCAGAGGGTATGATATGAATTCCTCAGGGTTGACACTTTTCAGCCTGTTCTTGCTGAGGTCCAAGATTTTGGTCTCGATGGGAATGCCCTCTGGGATGGCGATCAGCCGCCTTCTGTGGCAGCTAACGGATTTGTTCTGGGCAGAGCACTCACAGCGAGCAGGGCAGCCGATGGTGGATCCCATGAAAAGTAACACCACAGCCAGACCCAGGAATGGCTGCCAACATGATATGGTCGTGTGAAGCATGACTCCACTTCTTAATCTACACCTCGGTCACAGGCCTGCAGGAGAAGGTAGAAGAGAAGTTGAGTTAGGACACGGATACGTAGATAAAGCAGCAAGGACCCTGGATTTGGAATCACACCCATCTGGGTTTAAAGCTGAGAGCTGCCCTTATTGCTACCTGGGGTAAATTGTTTTGCTTCCCTGTAGTTTGGTTTTCTTGGCTGTAAAATGAGGATGATAATAGGAATAGCATCTTATATTTATGACAGTGTCAGTATTTGACAAAGATAGAGTCTGATGCACTGGCAGAGACTGTGAGGCCCAACACCATACATTTCACAAAAGGCTCTATTTTGAACTCAGACAATAACAGAGGTCAATGGCTAAGAGGAAACCTATTCAATATGAATTGGTGTTTGTGTCTCTAATGTTGGGATATCATCCTTTGTTCAGAATGAAGCTAATAGAAGCTTCATGCAATGTCAGGCTTTGAGGTCCAAAGTACAAAGAAAGGTACTTCCAGTTCAAGAGATTGAGGCTTTATTTGCTTCATATATAAAATTTCTATTAAAAACTTTCAGGTAGAAGGTATACATCCTTCTGAATTCAGTAAATCTTAATTTATGAAGGTTTTTTTTTTTAGGTAAGCAAAATGATCTTCAAAATCTCTTTGTATTCTTTGTGTTTTAATTATAGGGAAGAGGCAGAATTAAGGCACTATAATGGTTATGATGATGAAAATGCTTTCTTTAAGATTTTGCATTATAGGGGCAGTTGAATGGCTCAGTCAGTTAAGTGTCTGACTCTTGATTTCTATTTAGGTCATGATCTTGCAGTGGGTTTGAGCCTGACCTTGGGCTCTGCACTGACCACATGGAACATGCTGGGGCTTCTCTCTCTCTCTCTTTCAAAATAAATAAATAACAAAAAAAATTGGGGTTACCTGGTGAAGAGTGTAAAGATATTTAGTGGGAAAAGTTACACACCTTTACTTGTTCCAATAAAATAAATTCCAGATGAATTAAGAACTAAGATGCATGAACAAATAATATATTAGGAGAAAAATCAATAATTTTATAATAGAGCTGAAAGGCCTTTTCTATGAATAAAGCTAGAAACCATGAAAGAAAATGATCTATTTGATTGTATGCATTTAAAAAATAATAGCACAATGAACAAATAAATAAATTACCTAAAGGCAATTGCCAAATTGGAGAATAGCTTTTAGAGTCATAACAGATAAGGGATTAAAGATCGTATTAAAAAAACAGTTCTTCTTAATCAGCAAGGAAAAGAGGTAAATGTCAATAGAAAATGAGGCAATGAATGTAATTCAAACTTAAAACAGCTAATCAATATATGAAAAGATGCCCAACCTCACTAGTATAAGTAAAGAAATGAAAATTTAGCAACAGGGGCATATCATTTTTGCCTTTCAGAGTACCAAAGTTTAGTAATTACTTTTACCCAGAATTCACGAGTAGAAGGAATATTAAGAAGAGCAGAAGAAATACAAACTAGTACAGCCTTCAAGAGATGCAGGGAGAACAATGAGGAAGGTTACCTGTACATTAAACTTACATATATCTCGGTTCAATATGTCCATTCCTTTGAACCATTTTTTTCCCTACTTGTGATTTTTTTTAAATTTACTTTTTCATTTATTATTTTTTTAATGTTTTATTTCTTTTTTGAGAGAGAGCGAGCAAGCGAGCGAGCATGAGCAGGGGAGGATCAGAGAGAGGGAGACACAGAATCCAAAGACAGGCTCCCGGCTCTGAGCTAGCAGTCAGCACAGAGCCTGACACGGGGCTCGAACCCACAAAAAAAAGCCAGACGCTCAACCGACGGAGCCACCCAGGAGCCCCTATTTATTTATTTAAAGAGCACCAGAGTATGAGCTCACATGCTCATCTGCAAGTGGGGGAAGGGAAGAGAGAGAATCCCAAGGAGGCTTCACCGTATAGGCATGCAGCCCGCTGTGGGGCTCGATCTCACAAACTATGAGATCATGATCTAAGCTGAAATCAAGAGTCAGATGCTTAACCAACTAAGCCAACCATGTGCCCCCTAACTTGTAATTTTTAAAAGTCATATTAATGAGGTGAGATTGACATACAAAAAACTGTATATATTTAATGTATACAAGTTGATGAGTTGGGAGATAAATATACATCTGTGAATTCATCACCACAATCTATGCCAATAAACATATCCACTCTTTCCAGTAGAGGGTGGATCTGATGAACCATTTTTTTCTCAAGATCTATCATAAGGAAATAATGTAACTAATGTACATAGATGTTTGGTACAGGTTCATCTGGGTTCAGTTTGCTTTTTGTTTTATCTTCCTAAGGTGGAACTCTAGATCATTGATTTTGAAACTTTCTTCATTTCTAATATGCGCTTTTAAAACTATAAATCCATGCATTCCCTAATTAAATTTCAGAAATTTATATATGTGTGTGTATAGATTATATATATTAAGTATATAACATATACATACATATATATAAACAATTATTCATTGAGAACATTTTTCTAATTTACTTTGCTGCTTTTTGACCCATGGATGGTTTAGGATTGAGTTAGTTTATTCCAAGTATTATTTTATTTATGTAGTTCTGTTGTGGTCAGGAACTACTCTGCAACCTTCCAATCTTTTGAAATCTACTGAGATTGTTTTACAGATCTTTTGTCATCAGAAAGAGTCCATCTTTGTCTCTGATAATACTCATTTTCTTCCACTCATTTTGAATGGTTTGTATAGCCACTATAGCTTTCTTGAGCTTAATGCTTTCATGGTATATCTTTTTCAACCCTTCAACTTTCAACATATTTGTGTCTTTGTAGTTAAAGAGTTTCTTTTATAGCCAGCATGGGGCCAGTTTTCAGTTTTAAATCAATCTCATGATCTCTGCAATCTCTGCCCTTTGTTAGATTGCTTTGTTCATTTACATTCTGATTGCATTCTCGGGTGCCATTTTGCTATTTGTTGTCTATTGGTCACTATTTGAATTTTTTGTTCCTTTTTCATCTTATTCTATTTTAATCTATTTTTAGTATTGCATTAAAATTCTTTTGACTTTATGTTTATGTACATTATTTTTATTTAATTCTCTAGAGATTACAATATATATCTTTAATTTATCACAATCTACTTAAGAGTTGTTATCAAATTGCTTTAGGTAAAATACATAGTAACCTTGCAACAGTGTATTTCCATTGCCATCCCCTCCACCATAACCCTTCATGGAGAGAGATATAGTGACTTCTAGGCAAAGAAAACAGTGAGTGCAATAGCATGGACACAGTGGAAACACTCTGATTGGAGAATTAAAGTAGTCCAAAATAGTTGGAGCAAATATAGGAGAGAAATAGAAAAGAGGCTGAAGAAGTAATTAGAGGAATGATTTATAAGGGGCATGTAAACTGTGATAAACTGTGTGCACTTTATCCTGAGGGCAACAGCAAGCCATTAAAGTATTTTATGCAAAAGAGTGATATGATCAGATTTATATTTGGGGAAGATGAATCTGACTGCAGCATGAAAAAAAGATAGGCAGGAGGGAGAAAAGTTGAGACTCTGGAAGCTGTTACATTCATTCAAGCCAGAATAAAAGTGGTCTCAATTAGGGTCATAGGAATAGGTTTGGGTAAATGGACAGACTCAAGGTATGTTTTGAAGCAGAATAGAAATGCTTTTGTTATGGATGGACTGTGAGAGAAGATGCCAAGATGATTTCTAGCCTTTTGTCAACTGGAGAGGACTTAGTGTCATTCACTGAGATGGCAAGCTCCAGGGCAGTTACTGGATGAGGAATTCCTGGTTTCCTCAAAGGTGTCCATCAGTGGGGCATGATGTGTGGGTTCTCTGGGCAGTTTAAGAATGTTTTACTCCTTGAAAATAATGTTTTTTCAAATGCGTTTAAAGTATTTCTTTGGTAGAACAAGGAAAATGTTTTCTACTACAATTACAGGACCCTTTATGTTCTAGATAAAAGTTTGATCACACACTCAGTAGTAGTCAGTTATTTTGAATGGTAGGTAAAAAGTGAGATTTTTTTTTTATAAATTCTACTGGAGAGTTTAATCTTCTCTGGCAGAGTTTGTTCAATCTGCATATCACCAGTTAGATAAGGAGATAACTGGCATTCTATTTCTGATTTATTCCGGTAATGCTTTAAGGAAAGTTTATTTTATTGCTTGGGTCCTGTATTCTGGCTGAGTGTGTCTAACATATGGAATGACAGTCTCTAATTTCAGTCATAGCTGCAATTTAATCAGAAAAGAGCTTGAGTAAGATGGATAGCATCTGGAATTTTTTCCTTAAAAAATGGTTATTTTGGTCCAGTAGAAGGATAAGTACTTAGCAAGCAGGCAGCAGACAAGCTCCCTTCAGATGTGGAGTATCTTTCTTGCTCTACGACAGTCTTTGAGGGAGGCAGAAGTAGACGCTTTGGGGCCCTATCTCCTCATTGTTCTTTGATATAGCTTGGGAAGTATGTAGGAAGGCTGTGCTTTATTATTCTCATCACAAATATTGTTCACTTTTAGTTTAGAAGGGCCAACTGCTGACTCCACTTAGCTTTCACTGTCAGCAGAAGCCTTACAATCAAAGCTTTCTCATCATGTCTGACTGTGACCAAGGTTTGACAAGATGAACTTCATTTCATTAAGAATAAAGCAGGAACTAAAATCTGTAGGGAGCTGACTATGGCCTTTCTATTAATTCTGATCAAAGGGACACTCAGATACACTGATTATACCTTTCTAAACCTAGTAGGTGAAGTTGGATATTTTCATACTTTTTGTGTACTGGGTATTTATTTCATAGCTTGTCCTATTAAGGTAAGAAACACAAAAACATCAGGAAGTAGACTTAAAGAAGGAACAGAAATAGCAAAAATTTGGATCCAAAAATACCTACCTCAAATTCTGAGTTTGACTTTTGTTAGCTGTGGGACATAGCTAGGAAGATGATGTCTCTGATTCTTCTCTGTGAATTTGTGATAACAAAGCAGAACAAGTGTGAGGTCAAAGACGGTCAATGTAAGGTGCCTAGCACATAAATAATAGAGATCATTATCATTTTCCACGGGGTAATGGTTTGGTTTGTTGAGAAATCATGCCAAATAAAGACCTACATTTCCTCTGAGTACAGAGTGGAAGAATATTGGAGGAAAAAGTCCTCAAGCAGATAATACAGTGAGAAGGAAAAATGGAAAGCTTTAAGCACCTATCATTAAAAAAAAAAGCAATAAAGGAAAGAGGTGATAGTTGTTGTATGTTGTTTAAAAAGTAAGTTTAGAAAAGAAACAGCTGCATTGATAGATGATAAGGTGATAAATTATTTATGCTGGGAATTCTATGATTAATTTAGTTCTCTGGCAGCTGAACAAGGGAAGAAAAACAATAAATGGAGAGCAGAGAAATCTCTTTCAATGTTCACCCTAGCTGATAGTAGGTAGGATTTCCTCCCTCCCCCAGATAAAGCTATTGTGCAATAGAGAGAGGTGGATGCTGAAGCACTTGAAATAGAAGAAAAGGAAAGGATCTAATGAATAAAGGTGTCCAAATTACACCTGAGGGGATAATGTCAAGGTGTCTAGAACTGTAAATTCAGAAATTCTGGTCTGTGCTAAAATCAGATCCTGAAGAGCTGTGAAAGTTGTTTAAAACATTTGAGAACTAAGAAATCAATTGTAGTGTAAGTCTTGAAATTCACCTTCTTTGAAGGGCCCCAAGTGAACTTCAGATTGAACCCCAAGGTCCCTAACCTGGCAGGAAACACTGGATTTGAACTTGCTACAGAATAAAATTTATCCTTCTACATGATCTCCAATTACCCTCTAAAGCATTGTATTCTTACATTTTTCTCTTCACTCAGTTTTTGTAGGGTGGAAATAGAAACTCAATATTGAGGCTCAACCTGAAGAACATTCAAGGAGGAAGTGAAAACAGCCAACATGAAAGCCAGACTTGGAGAGTATCCACGGTGTTTTATATTACAAAGTAATATATTTTTAAATGAAAATCATACATGTAATGATTAAATCACTCCATGGCTCATGGAGGTAAGTAAACAGTTATCTACTACTGCAGATACCTCCATTAAGTACATGCAGATTGCCAATTCTGTAAATAGCTGAAGATAGCATTTGATCTCCAGTTGTTTAGATAGAGACTATTAAAAACTTACATTATCTACATAGGCTTCAAACCGCATGATAATTGCAAATATCAATCTGTATAGAAGTTTAGCTGTTAATATGATTTAATGCAATGAAACTAATATAAAATGGTCATACAAGTAGTAAATTGAACAAGCAGGACTCATAGATGGAGTCAGATAGCATCTTAAATTTTTTTTCCCCTCCTTTGTCCCTTTGTAATTGATTCAAGAGAGATCAGGAAACTTCTCAGTTACCTGGAGCATTTATAGATAACTTAGGGCCCTCTGAGACTGGGAGATATTAAAACTGATTCCTTTTATGGTGCAAATTCTGGGGCTCTTTGGGACTCACCTGATCAAAGGCTGTCTCAACTGTGGTTCTCTTAATCTCTCTCCTGGCTTGTGGAGTAGTCCTACCACTGTCTCTAGGAATAATCACCAGCTAATTTTTGTCGAGGCTCCATTACATGCCTAGTGGCCTTCTTGAAATGACCGAAGACAAGCCCTGTATTTGGTGCTCTCACATTTTGCATGGGGAAAACTCAGCTGCCCAGAAAACCCTGTCAAGTGCAGAATAATCCCAGTGCAGCAGCAGCTTCATCCACTCTGCCTCAAAAGAGGCTGTCTAGCCTAACATGTATTCTCCAGCTTTCCCAGGAAGAAGTCAGAAGTCCTGATAATGCCCTTAGCGACCCCAGAAGACTAGGAAGGATTTCACACATCCTCTTGAAGCTCTTATGTCTCACCCTCCTTCCTGGTTGAGTCATTTGCCAAAGGTCATAAAGCCCTGGTCAGTAATGGCACCATGATTTCTGTGCAGGATTGTTCAGCTTCATAGAGCTCTTAACTTCTATTCTGTGCTTCATCAATCCTTTCTCTCATAGTATTACTAAACACAAATCTCAGATAGCAACTATTTAAGCAACTAAGAAAGTAACGCTTCCTTTTAAAATTTCCTCATTTTCCCTCTGGGCTATACTTTGGTAACTTTTTTTCATGGTTCTGATTCTACTTTCCACTGGACTGTATCTCTTTCAAAACATGAGTTCATTTTGTATTCAAGTGACTAGTAAACAATTAGTGGAGCTTGTCCTAAGTCATTAATTAATAGTTTCTGTTTAATCTTTTCTCAAATTGGAGAGCCCTCTGTTCTTGCGATTATTTTCATCTCTTTGAAATGCAAATTATTTGCTCTTCTCCCACAGTTCTGAGTTTTTTTGCCTACATAGAAATACTTGGATATACAGAATATGCACATTCTACTTAAATCTTTTAAAGATGAAAGTGCTTTTTGTCTAGCTTTGAGATCTCTCTTTGAAATTAATGTTATTAAAGAGTAGTTGGTTAAGTTGCTGATGGCCTCACAAATGTGATATGCAATGCTTGAAATCTGTATGGCATTATAAGGTCATGGCTAAGAGGATGGATACACAAAATAAAGTGTTTAAGTCTGAACTATCTCTTATTCTCAGTTTTCTTACCTTTAAAATGGGAATTATAGTAACTACCCTATAGTCATTGTGAGAATAGAATGCCATATATATATATAATGTCAGAGTTCCATACATATTGGCTATTACTGTTCTTTATTTGAGAACTATTGTTATTTAGTTGGAAAAAGGAAATATTGCAAATGATGGCTTTTAGACATATAAAATTTCTTAGTTGAAGGGAGTACTAAAAACTGATCCCTCCTCCAGGGGTAGTTTTCTGAAGGCACTGAATTAGCCTATAAAGGAAGATATTAAGGTCTGTTTAAGTATCTCATATCACAAATCAGAAAATTCAGGTAACTGCAATCCAGGGTAAAAATTTCTGCTCATAAGTCACTTAAATCCCTCTGAAGGCAGAGTTAAAAAAAAAAAAAAAAGAAAATGGTGCCTGCCTTTCTGCACAAGTTGCTCAGTCCTCAAGATCCACTCAGGCTAATCTCCATGAAACGGGTGACCACAGAGGACCAGAATTTCTATTTCATAAGATTATTAAATTTTACTTGGGAAAATAAAATCAAATGGAGGAGAATTCTGTTAAGTAGTTCCCCCTTCAGATTCTTGAATTTTATCTATTGTTCTGTGAAAAACCAGACTCTTTGAAGTAGGAGTCTTCATGAATGAAAAGAAATCTTGCTGGAGATTTTCTAGTTTTAATTAGTTGGTACTGAAAGCACCTAGACATTTTAGTTTTTTTCTTATTTAAAGCTGTTCAGACAAGATAGCTGTCTTAAATCCCATCTGGAACATTCTGGAAATGAACAGATATAAATTTCTGCAGGCTTTTTTAACAGATAAATTCTGAAATCCCAGGGGGCTTAAACCAGTAGTTTATTAGTTCTGCTCCATTAAAACACTGAGGGACTTGTGCCTGTATATTTTGTGTCTCCACACTCTTTGAGATCTTTGAAGTCCTTTCCATTCTGTATGGAAAAAGGAGGAGGATTGTGGGTAAGAGAGCCAGACCTGACAATAGCACTTGTACCCAGGAGACTGAGTTCTGGCTGAAGAAATGTGAGCAGTAATTACATCTAACTGCATCGGAGGCTGACACATTGTTTTGGTAAGCAGCTAGCCATTCTCTTCCGAAACAAACATAAATTGATATTAAGTGCCAATCTAGTATGTAAGGATATATTAAAGCTTCTATTATTAGCTTATTTATAAATTATTCCAGAAAAGATTTAGACATCTGGAAAATTACCTTATCATCTATCTAAAATATCATTGATGCAATTTTGCTTTCAGCTGATGTTTTTACACATTAGAGAAACAATCATATCTTGCCACATTAAGGTTCGACTGTGGTATTTATTGATGTACCCATCTTTGTCAGATACAGAATTGCATCTAAAATTCCCATTTATCTATTCTTAATTCATACTAAGTCATTATTAGATTCCTAGGTGACAGGATTTTTAACATTTTTCCAGCTACTTTCTACATGAGAAAATGAAGGTGAAATGCAGCTTTTAACAAAAAAGCTATACAATAAGCAGACTACACAGGAACATATAATTTTTATATCCCAAGACATTCATAACAGATTCTAACTTCTAAGTAGATACTTGTGAAGTTTTCCTTAATTTAGCAACTGAAGACTGCCAAGCAATTTCTTAAATTCCCTCCACAAAAGAGTGGGAAACTCTCAAAGAAATAAGTATATTTAATTCAACTCCATAAACATATACTAGGTACCTTCTACATGCAAGGCAGAGCTCAGGACATAGAGATGAGTAAATGGAATTCTTGTTTTCAAATAAGGTTGTCTAGAAGGGAAATTCTGTCTATGTAAATAAATTAGTGATATTAATAGCATTGTCCCAAATTGGAATCAAATTAGAAACATTTTAAACATCAAAGACACATTTTACTACATTATTTAATAAATTCAAATATCACATAAAGCCATGACTAATCATGGAGAAATAATTTCATTATCTGTGATTCATCTTCTCAAATTGACTATTATGCAGGCATTAAAACTACTATTACAGGAGATACTTTTCACATAAAAATGTAAACTAAAAAAAGTGAGATATCAATTTGTATCTATATTGTGACTATAGTGAAGGGAAAAATACCCTTATGTATTGAAAGATTGTAAAGAAGTAAACCAAAATGTTAAGTCTCAGAATATCTACTACTCGTAGCACAATATATCAATTCTATTTGTTTCTTGTTCAATAAATGTTTTCAATGTGCATTATATTATACTAATTTTGAAACAAAAACCAGAAACATGATAAAGCCTTTTGAAATTCAATCACAGTAAACCTCTGTGCTAGCGGATAACTGATATATAGACATGACCTGCTATGTCTCTTATTAGTTACTTAAAGGGCCACCTTCCAAAGTTAGGGAAGAATTTACGTCCCATTTTGGTAACTGTTTCTGTTTTCACTGTGAATATCATAATGTTTTGTCAGTACCTTAGTACCCCACTGCATATATTAGGTATGTTTATGTTTCATCTGCTCTAGTAGAATCTAGGTTCTTGGAGTTGCACTTATGTGCCTTCTTGGAATAGCACTTCTTAACCATGGTACTTCTAAACTGCAGGTGGAGAGTAAGTGAGTAAGTGCCCCTATGCATCCGCACTTCTGTATCCCTTGGGTAAATCCCCAGCAGTGCTATTGCTGGGTCATAAGGGAGTTCTACGGATAGTTTTTTGAAGAACCTCCACACTGTTTTCCTATTTGTCTTTTGAAGGAAGAAAGGTGGAGGACAGTGCTCTTTTGCTCAGCTTGGAACCTTGAGCAAAGCAGGCAGTAAGCCTCTGGTGATAGATGATAATAACAGTAGCACAGTTTCCAAAAGTCAGTCTTGTTACCACTGTCTTAACTTTTGTTGACGCTGTGTGTTGTTTGCCCTATTTACTGTATAATTTTCTTTAAAAATTGGGTCAGAGAGAGAGATTCCCAAGCAGGTTTCCTCCTGCCAGTACAGAGCCCGATGCTGGGCTCTAACCCAGGAACCATGAGATCATGACCTGAGCTGAAACCAAGAGTTGGAATTTAACCAACTGAGCCACTCAAGCTCCCCTTACTGTATAATTTAAATAGAGAATCAGAATGGAAATTAATAAATGGAAAAGATTAAAAAAATACATACAATGGAAGCAAAATGTTATGTTCTAGCTAAAATTTCCTATTTTCCAAAGCTCTGAACCAGAGACCTGTTCTGGGTCTCCTCACTATAGTGAGAAGATAGTAAACTTAAAAGGCAATAACTTTATGCTTATTAGTTCAGGGTTACTAGACGTTTTGTGGAATCTAAATTCAGGGTATCGCATTGGAATGCATCGCACACTTTCAGAAATACATTAAAGACTTACAGAGTGGGCTTTTTGCGTCTGACGTTTCATGTGTTGGGATTCTGTAAGAGCAATGAGTCAAACGTGTGGGATGCTGGACTGGGGGCTTGCACTCAGCCCTCTAATGGGCACTCCCCACCTTCCATGCACCTACTCTCTCTTCCAGGGCAGTGCTAGGAATGGCTTTCCATCTTACCGCTTGGCACCAATTGGTACAGACAGAGTATTAGTGAATATTCTTCTTTCATTTGCTTTACTTCCAATGAGGGAACTGAGAAATCACATCTTAATTGATTTCTTGGTTTATTTCTTTCAGTTGCAAATATATACAAAGGGATGAGAACTTTATGTACACATACACACATGTGTGCATGTGAGTTGATACCTATGTGTCTCTTTACACACACTATACATGGTAATACTGTACACAGTGTGTGTGTATACACACACATATATATGTATATATATATATATATATATACACACACAATGTATGTCACACATATTAGAGAAGCTTATATATATTTGCCAGTTTATTTGTATTTTGGTAAACATTTCCTACAGTCCTAGGGAATCACATTACCTTAAATATTATATTTAGCTTCATGTAATACACATGCTAATTATCCTCATCTGGATAAATTGTCTTGAAAGAAAACTAATAAATGACTCAGCAAACCCAAATTTTCATGACTACAAATTACAGTAAAAAACAGTATGAAAGAGCTCAGCATATAAAATAGCTTGCATAAGGTAATGAATTATAGCAATTCCAACTTTGTTTTATGGAAAACAATGTTATTTGAGGTTTTACCTCAGCCACTTCAAGGGTATAATTTATAAGTTATGTTTGTGTGAAAACTTGAGTATTTAAAACCAAGTGAAATCTTAGTTTGGTATTTAGATAAGAAAACTGATTTAAAGTAGGTCTATAAGTACCTAATAATGTGCGGCCAGGAAAAAGAAAGCAACACTAACTAAATTTCTGGTATAATTTCTTTATAGGCTTTATTAAGGATTGTCCCATTTTACATTTCAAAATAATGATAATAAATTTATGACATACTTACTTAAATATGCATTATATTATTCAGTCCTCAAAACAACCTCCTCTGAAAGAGCAACTGTTCTTGTTACCATTTTATAGAGATAGCAAAACTGAGTTCTAGGTCAATTTACTTGTACAAGGTTATACAGCAAAGAAGGGGTAGAGGTCGTATTTCAACTGAGGTCTTTCTGTCTCTGAAGCCTTAGTTACTCTGTTAAAAAAACAACTCTACTACAACTCTAGGGGTGCCTGGGTTGCTCAGTTAGTTAAGCGTCTGACTTTGGCTTAGGTCAGGATCTCGTGGTTCGTGAGTTCGAGCCCCGCATCAGGCTCTGTGCTGACAGCTCAGAGCCTGGAGCCTGCTTCAGATTCTGTCTGCCTTTCTCTCTCTTTCTCTCTCTCAAAAATAGATAAACATTAAAAAGAACTCTGGGTGACATGTGGTATTATTTCTATGTCTGTAATGGAATATGCAACTGGTGTTTAGGGAACTTGGAGCAACTAGATCAAGGCCATTCGTGCAGTAAGTGGTAGGGCAGGGATTCAAACTCAAGTCTGTCACTGACTGCACAGCCTAGCTTAACTTCCTTCACCCATGTCAGCCCAAAGCACAGAAACCTCCATAGCAGAGGGACAAAGAACTGCTATCTCTCAACATATCTTACAGATAAATTACGGTATTCATTATATAATTTACTAGTTTTTAGCTTTACTAAGGTCTCATAATGTATTAATATTGCATGTTTTCAGCATGGCAAAACCTAAGGTGGGAAATACATCTGTGTCTGCTCTGGTGATCTAAGTTTTCTATAGGTAGAATGGCCACCGAGTACACCACCCAAACTGGGACACTTCTGTGAAGGACACTTCTGTGAAATGGGGGCAGTATTCATAATAATGCTGGGCAAGAGGTGAAAAACGCAGACTGTCCCAGGCAAAGGAGGCTACATGGCCACTACCCTGGACGCAAAGAGATTTCTTTCCTCATAGCCATAAGCTGGTGTTTTCTTGGGTTCTGGGTTTCTGTTGTAACATTTTTTATACTGGATGCTGATCTCAAAACTAATTGAGTACTTTCAATGTAAATCTAAAGGAAAATATATTTCTTTGATCTTAAATCAATTAATACAGTTTTAGGAAAAAACTCTAAGATGAAGTAAGAGGTATGGCGTTAGAATCGAGCAAATTTTCCTGTCTTTTGGGGGCTATGATATCTTTACAGCCAAAAGACTATAATAGTAAGGAGTTTGTATTTTAACCCCAACTAAACATGATGGATTTTTACGTTCTGTTTTTCTTGTGAGAAGAGAGATGCTTATGAATTCTGTTAACCCTTGAGGAAATATGTTGCCTTTGACTCTCCATTGATGTTTTGAAGTCAAATGTGAGAAATTCTGAATAGTGGGCTGTGGTATTTTCATAACAACTATGTTATAATTAGGGGCTGAGTTCATGCTCAAAGACTTGGTATTTGCAACCAATGATCAAGAAATCATAGCCCTAAAGGCATGCCATGGAAAGAGAGGCACATCACGGGAACAGCACAGAAAGGCTCCAAGGCCTGATCGTGCAACTGCTGATCAATTCTGTTAATCATGGCACTTAAACCCAGGGGGCCTGTTTCTGAAGGGCAAAGATAATACATGTTTTTCAACTATTTATTGAGGTTTTTATATGAGCTGAAGCACATAGCGCAGTTGGCATGTAGGAAGTCCTCAGCAAAGCACATAGCGCAGTTGGCATGTAGGAAGTCCTCAGCAAAGCACATAGCGCAGTTGGCATGTAGGAAGTCCTCAGCAAATCTTG
The DNA here is from genome assembly GCF_006229205.1 of Suricata suricatta. Classification (NCBI taxonomy): domain Eukaryota; kingdom Metazoa; phylum Chordata; class Mammalia; order Carnivora; family Herpestidae; genus Suricata; species Suricata suricatta. The sequence continues at coordinate 41,784,310 of NC_043712.1, read as the reverse complement.
GTTCTCCCTTTCTTTTTAACTTAAAACAGCAAAGTCACACTATAAGTTTTATAACTACACTGCATAATTGGAGTTTTTCACATCAATCACATAAAAAGTCACTTTCTTTTCTATTCCCTCTTTTCATTTTCCTTTTTTTTTTTTTCCTTATTCTACTTTGGTCCTTCTCCCCTTCCATCTCCCCCTCCTTCTACTGTTATTCAAAGATTAAAGGTAGCCATCATGTTGTAAAGTGTATGTAATGTACATGAAAAATTCTTTGACAGATTTATAAATTTGGCTTTTAATAATTATTTTTGAGAGAGAGTGAGTTAGTGAAAGAGGGGCAGAGGGAGAGGGAGACACATTCTGAAGCAGACTCCAGGCTCTGAGCTGTCAGCACAGAGCCCAACGCAGGAGTCAAACTCAGGAACCCCAAGATCATGACCTGAGCTGAAGTCAGATGCTTAACCAATTGAGCCACCCAGGTACCCCAATGATTGATTTTTAAAAGACCAAGTTTTGAGCACCTGGCTGACTCAGTTGGTTAAATGTCTGACTTCAGCTCAGGTCATGATCTTACGGTCCGTGAGTTCAAACCCCACTACAGGCTCTGTGCTGACAGCTCAGAGTCTGGAGTCTGCTTTTGATTCTGTGTCTCCCTCTCTCTCTGCCCCTCTTACATTTCTTTCTGTCTTAAAAAATAAACAGTAATTTTTTAAATAAAATAAAAATTATTAACCAATATAATGAGTCAATTTGTAATGCCTTTGGGGAAAGATTTCAATGACCACATCTCTTATAAAGCGAACACTTAAAGAACATGCAAATGGATGGCATTTTTCCTCTGGAGGATAAAATTCTCTGTATCAAATGCATACATGAATACTAACTTTAAATAAAATGCTCTTCAAAATTAGTTTGATTCCTTAAAAAAAATAAATATTAGAATATGTAAATATTTAAGTCCCTTACTATCCTTAAATGGAAATTTCTGTGTTAGTGCTCAGGTTTGTCTTTTTTTTTTTTTTTAAGTTTGTTATTTTTGAGAGAGAGAGTGTGGGGAGGAGGGGCAGAGAGAGAGAGAGGGAGAGAGAGAATCCTGAGAAGGCTCTGCACTGTCAGCACAGCGCTCCAGGCAGCACTTCAACTCAGGAACTGTGAGACCACGACCTGAGCTGAAATCAAAGTCAGTTGCTTAACCAACTGAGCCACCCAGGTGCCCCTGTTCATGTTTGTTTTTATTATTTTTTTTTTCTGACTTTCCTTGTGGCCTTCGGTAATGGGTTTAGGACAGAAGCAAAGTCCCAAAAGGATTCATAAAAAGGGAATGAAGGTATGTGGGTAAAAGAAAGAGGAGACAGTTGAAGACTCAAATTCCTTTGTCTTAGTTTAGGTGATGATGAGGGCATTTAAGGATTTATTGTTGGAATTTGATTTTTCAGTACTTTTTAGCATCAGCAGCTGGGTTCCAGTAATTGAACACTGATTACTGTGTGAAAGATGTGAAAAACAGATGTTAATTAGATATAATTGCTTGAAGAGGAGAGCAACATTTGGGAAACCTGGGACACCAGAATGAATTTCTGCAGGGAAAACAGGGAAACCTTTCTCCTCCTTGCCCCAAATCCTCCCTTCTCCATCCACTCAAAAATCCTCCTAAAACACCAACAACTGTCTGTCACAAACAAGTCACTACCCCAGAGTACATGGCCTGAGGCAACACAAGAATCAAACCCTGTGATTTGAACTGGATTCACCACCACCTCCACTCCTGTATCTTAACATCAGTCAGGCCAATTTAAAGAATGAAAGGCTTTACTGTATTTTTCATCCAAGTGGAGATTTTTGGTATTCCCAAGGGAGAGAGCTGGCTTTGTATTTTCTGGTCCTGAGAGGATGAAGGTCCTAGGTGGCCATGGTGGGATTCAGAACAGCAGCTGCCCAGAGCTGCAATCCTCAACAATGCCCCCATCTGGGTTCCTTTCCCTTTTTGCTGGGACTGAGGAAAACAGTTCCCATGTAAGATCTTTTGTTCTCTGAACTTTTCTATTAGGAGTTTAACAGGTCCTTAGAGAAAGCTTTTTGGTGGCTTTGGAGTGCTGGGGGTGGGGGTGGGAGGGACTCAGTGTAGTTTTGTAGAATGACAGCAGTGTGAGCAAACAGGGCAGGGACAACTTTCTGTACAACGCCGGCCACCATAATGTGTTCATTGCCACATGGAATTGCATGGTTTCTTTCAGGGATTATGATAACACTAAAAGTTCCCCTCTAAAAATGCTATTCTAATTACCAAACTGAATTCTTGACCATCAATTTGGGGTTAACAGTGAGTAGGTTACTAACCTAAAGGATTAGTATATAAAATATATAACAAACTTATACAACACCCCAATAGAACAATCCAATTAAAAATGGGCAGAAACCATGAACAGACAATTCTCCAAAGATGACCTATAGTTGGCCAACAGATATATGAAAAGATGCTCAACTTCACTCATCATCAGGGAAATGCAAATCAAAAGCACAATGAGTTATCACCTCACATCTGTCAGAATGGCTAATGGCAGCAGCACAGGAAACAAGTGTTGGGGATGTGGAGAAAAATGAACCCTCTTTCACTATGGATGGAAATGCAAACTGGTACAGCTACTAGGGCAGAGTATGGAATTACCTCAAAAAAAAAAGAAAAAAAACAAAAATAGAACTACCAGATGATCCAGTAATTGCACTCCTGGGTATTTACTCCAAGAATACAGAAACACTAATTTAAAAGGGTATGTGCATCCCTGTGTTTATTGCAGCATTATTTACAGGAGCCAAATTATGGAAGCAGCCCATGTGTTCATCATTAGATGAAGGATAAAGAAGATGTGGTTCATATATATATATATATATATATATAT
>NC_043712.1:41738311-41781325 GCF_006229205.1 Suricata suricatta | reverse complement strand
TTAAAATAAAAAAATAACATGGAATATGAAATTAAAATACTGTTACATGCTTTTAATTTACTCAAAAGTTGAAACTGCAGCCATTACTAAGTAAAGAGAAAGTTTCTTATTTTAGGGAAAGAAAGGATCAACAGGTTGAGATTATTTACATATTTGTCCTAATTATGTGGGGAAATTCCAAGCCTATTTAAGGTCAGGAAATTCCAAAAGGTGACTTGATCTTAAGAAATGCTACAAGAACCAAAGACAGGAAACACAGAAGCAAAGCACGATGTTAACTTATCAAACCTACCCCAGAGACACTCCACATTCTTCATTCTGTTGCCAGAGGAGTTATTACAGATCTCGACTTCTGATCTGAGGCATTCTAGGACTCTAAGAATAAGGTCCTGGGGGCACCTTTTCCTAATCATGTGTTTTAGCTTTGGGGACATTGGCTACAGAAATAATTATGTAGATACTTAATAGCAAAAGGATGAGAGATAAATTCTGTGTGTCTAATCCACATTTTTGGTTACTGGCAAGAATTCAGTGATTAAAGTTAAGAAGTCAGTACTATGATTAACATTCTATTTAATGTGCTTGTATTAGTAATGTACCACATAAAATATATTCCTTCTTAGAAGTCCCTATTCAGGAAAAATGTGTGTAATATGTGTATTTGGCCTGGAAAAAGGACCAGTGATATGCTGGTGAGTGTTTAACAACCTGTTATCCAAAGAAAACAATTTTTGTTATTGTGTTTTTATTTTTATTTTTTTATTATTTACTTATTTATTTTTTTACTTTTTGCTGATTGCTGATTTCTATGGTGTAAATAGCACCACCAAGGCCAATTTCCTGTTGACAATGTGTTATCAGCACATTCATATAATATGTGAAAAATTAACAGTTGACTTTTGCAAAGCTGGTGTTGGATCCATCACGCATAGTAAATGGACCTGACTGCTTTGAATTAAATAGTTCCATATATATAGTAGCGAGGGCAATATTCTGTATGTTGTATACAATTTTGCATATCAACCTTATGTGGCCACTACACTTTTAAAAATTGTTATAGGGTATAGGAGCGATTGGTTGGCTCAGTTGGTAGACCGTGCAACTCTTGATCTCAGGGTCATGAGTTCAGACTCCACATTGAATGTAGAGGTTACTTAAATAATATAGATTTTAAAAAACTGTTATTGGGTACAAAATACTGGTATGCTTCATTTTACAGAACTTCATATCCAGCTGCAAGTGATTTCTTAATTTCTCAAATTCATTACAGGAGAAACCAACAAAAGGAATTTTATTTGCATGTGTTAAAATGAAAACTTCTGTCAAAAAAAGTACATATTTATCTTTTGTGTTACTACATTTCACATCTGGGAGCAATGGGGTAAGTGAGATGCTCTCACGTGAGATGCTGAGGATTTGAAAGCAAGTGTCTGTGAGGCTTTGTTTTAAGGACTGGAAGCCATCACTAATCACCTGAATGAATGAAGTTGGGGAAGTTACTAAACCTGTCTGCCTCAACTTCCTCTCTGTAAACTGGGGTAATAGTATCTCCCTCATGTAACTATTGCAAGATTAAACAAGTTAGTCTTTTTAACCATTTAAGTGGTTAAAACAGTCCCTGCAACCTAACAAGGACCACAAATATTGCTGTTTTTATGGTCATTTTAGGTTTTATTTTAGAAAGCACTTTTAAGTTATGAGTGTAGAACTTCATAAATATTGCTTTGGATGGCTGATTCTCCAAGCAGAGGAGCCAGCAATCTGTGTACAAACCCTGCAGGTAATTCTGATACAAACTCGTGTGTGAAGAGAACTGAGATTCCCACCAGGAATTCTTGTGTTCTTTCTAGTAAAGTAAGTATTCTTTCAAGAGGAATTGCCTGATAAGCCAAAGACAATCTTCACCAGAATCACTGGTGGAACTTGCTTAAAATGAGCCAAATTATGAGAAAATATTGAAGCACCTGGTGGTTCAGTGGGGTAAGCCTCCAGCTTCAGCTCAGATCATGATCTTGGAGCCTGCTTCGGATTCTGTGTCTCCATCTCTCTTTGCCCCTCCCTTACTCATACTCTGTCTCTCTTCCTCAAAAATAAGTGAACATTAAACACTATTTTTAAAAAATTATGAGAAGGGGAAGCTGGGTGGCTCAGTCGGTTAAGCCTCTGACTTCAGCTCAGGTCAGATCTCACGTTCGTGGGTTTGAGCCCTGCGTCAGGCTCTGTGCTGACAGCTAGCTCAGAACCTGGAGCCTGCTTCCATTCTGTGTCTCCTTCTCTCTCTGCCCCTCCCCCTCTCATGCTCTGTCTCTCTCTGTATCAAAAATAAAAACGTTTAAAAATTTTTTAAAAATAAAAAATTATGAGAAAATATTTAACTATGTCTTTGCATGGTATGTGAATAAAATAGCTCTGGAAGAATACAAAGATGTTATTGGTTCCAGGGGGAGAAACTGGATAGTTGAGAGGCAGAGGTAGGAGAGAAAAATTTTGCATCTATTCTTGCCTCTTTTGAATTTTAAATGATACACAGTTTAAAAATTAAATATTGAAGTTAATAAGACCTATTATATTATAAATATATATTTAATTTATACCTATAATTTAATATAGAGAGAGATGTGTGGGTTTTACCCAGAATATACTAAATTAGAACCCTGAATGGAACCTGACCAATCAGAATCCTTGTGGTAGATTTCCAGAATCTCCACATAGTTGCCTTGCTTATCATGGTAACACACAGGCAGAAACCTATCCTTTGCTAATTGCCATGGTGTAAATACTCCCACTGTGGCCAAGTTCCAGCTGTGCTGGTGGTTTGTTTCGTGAATTTCTCTCTTCAGTAGACCACAGGACGAAAGGAGATGTCTCCATATGTGGACCGATGGAAAACATTATTATGGCTTGTATGACTTGGCGAGCCTTTATGTGTGATGGGGTATTGGGACTATGAGATGGCAGACATGATTTCTACTCTAGCCCTGCCATTAACTGGATGACTGGGTAAGATCCTTACCTTTTCTGTTCCCGAGTTTCCTTATCAAAGGGGGACATTAATAACTCATCTACGTACACCACTGGGTCAAATGAGAATAGACCCGACACAATTTCTAAAATACAAAATTAATTTAAAAGGTAATTAAATCTGGCACTGATAGATGGCCCATTTTTGACATTTTAACAATATTTAGAATATAGTTGGGACAGAAATCTCATAGGAAAAATGGGACACGAGTTTCTAAATAATTTAAAAATTGTACAAAACTTCCATCTAGAAATCTATTTCCCCCGATAAGAAAATGCAGAGAAGATTAATTGCCTGCCTTTAATCCCATTCAGGTTGTACAAAGTCTGTGGATTTTATAGTATCTCTAATACTGTGAAAGAGTTTATTATTCCAACAGCACTGAACATATTTGACTTAAACTGATCTACAGTGCCCTTGCCAAAAGAAAAGCATTCACTTTATCTGAATTATTATTAATTAGCTTCCCACAAGCTATGAAATTGCCACATGTGAACTTGCCCAAACAGAAGACTGAAGTAAATGAAGTGATGGCTTGGGCAATGAAATAAAACAATACAGGCAAGGTGCTTTTCCTTCCTGGCATAGGCCTTTTGCTACAGCTGAAGAAGCAGGTACCTGAGTACTATGTGGAAGCTACTCAGCCTCCACAGGTAGGACACACTCCTCAATATCTCTGCCTCAAAGTCCGTTTTCTGGGAAGGAAAGCAACCTCAATCTCATGAGCCATTCAATTCTCCAGTTTCGAAGTCGAGTACTTTCTTCTTTGCAATGGAGCTGTTGCCTCATGACTTAAATTAAACTACTATTTTCAGCATAGGTAGGTCCCAAGTTTGCTTTTCCAGAGAATAGTTTTGAGACCAAATGTCCTGGATTAAGAAAACTTCATGATAATAAAATAATAACTATAATCTATATGCCAGACACTGTGCTGGGTTCTTTCCATGTATGATCTGATTGACTCATCACCTCTCTGTGGAGGACTTGCAGTCACCTTGTGACACGGGAGACAACAGATTCTCAGAGCCTTCAGAAATGTGCCCGATATCACATACTAGTAATAATAGGTGGTTCTATCATCTCTACTCTATCAGCAAAGCCTAAGGCACTGCCATACTTGGCCCCTTATTTCTAAAAGGAGACTATTTAAAACTTTTACCTTCATTTTTTTAAGGGATGGAGTGGTAGGAAGGAGATTTGCTAGGTTGTAGGAAGGTACAAATTTAAATTTTTTACCCTTTATAGAGTTCCCAGGTGAGTACGTGCTAGGCTAGCAGGCAGCCTAGATGGGAAAGAATTATTTGTGTGACAGTAATATACTATGAGCTCCATCACTCCCATGGTATTTTACAGAACCTTCTGTATACTTTTTTGATCTAAGTTTGGTTACTAGCACATAAATCTCTGAGAAATCCCATGAGAAGATCCCACTAAGGCAGTTAAGAAAGATGTCTGTTCCAAGTGCCTTTCTATGTAAATGGGAAAAAAAAAAGAATTGGAAGCAAATACATGCAAATTCAAAGATATAATTATGCAATATTCATGGAAAGAGTCACTAGGCATTAGGATAAATTTCGACTTTGTCTACATTTTCAAAAAGCGTTGGACCCAAAGGGAGGAAAGATGGTCACATCCCACCACGGCAGAAGTAGGCCCTTCATGGTGACTCCTACTGGTAAGAATCTGACAGTTAAACCCTCCTGGACAACAGGGCTCACTCCAACTGGTGGGAACATTCACTCCCTTCTGGATGACTGACTCATCAGTTTAGTAGGTAGAAAACTCTACTGGTGTCCAGCAGTATTTTTTCATTGGCTTCCCCTTATCTCCTCAATAGAAAATTATTATTATTATTATTATTTTTGCTTTTGTACTTCCCCAGGTAGCCATGACTCCCTGGATGCTAGTATAAACAAAAATAAACTATACAGGAGCATCCATTATAAAATACGATATTTTAGGGAGAGCTCTTCACTGCATATCCTCAGAAGACAAGTTTTCTTGGAAATAAAGGAATGTGAGCATGATAAACAGCAGCATTATCACTATGCACTTTTTAAATATTTACTACTGTGTTAGTGAAATATTTAAAGTGATTATCTGAAATGTCCCCCCATCACAGGGGAACCTGAATATGTCACTGTCTAATACAACTGCCTGACAATCTCACATTGCCACAATGCTTTCCAGAAAACAATTCATGCTGAAGCGTGAGTGCAACTGTTTTTATTTTTAATAGGAAAGAAAGAGATCTCAAATTAACTAAGTGCCGAGACTAGGCATTAAGAGATGCAGCAAGCTGTTTGCCCCAGATTCAGACTCTGCAAACAAGCCCTAGTAGGCTTCTATGAAAACATCATTTTTGTTTCAGTGGAGTGTGCGCTTGACTGCTTTTAGCTCAACTCTTCTTGGATAGCGTCACTGGAAAGAACAGCTAATAAAAGTGCCCGTCAGACCTGGCCACCCTGTGTGTGTTCTTTGTGCCTTGCACCCTTTGCTCCTGGGATGGGATGTAAGAACACTCATCTCCGGATTTAGCTTTAGCAATGATTCCATCCTGAATTCTAAAAACTTTTCAGGCTTCTTTAGACTCTAAATGAGCCATCTTTAGCTGAACTGCAGTTCAGTGTAACAGATACCTTTGGAGGGACACTGAGCATGTGGCCGAAAGTGAACTTAGCAGGTCCTAACAGCTAGATTTTACTTCTTAATGAAGTGTCTCTGAGACTGATGTATAATTTTCTTTAATATGACATCTAGCAAGAAAGCCTAAGGCACTATCAGGTAGCTCTGTAGAACTCTCCCACTCACCTTTTACTAAACCTGCTGATGCAAAGTTGGAAAATCAAAATACCGAGCAATGGTTCTTTTGGATTTATAATCAGTATCATTGAGAGCTTACTGTGCGCTGCACACTGTGCTTAGCACTTGATATATCATCTAACTCTCCTAAGGGGAAAATGGCAGTATTTCTATTTTATAGAAGAACAGAGAGCTGAGAGAAGTTAAGTCATTTGCTCAAAGTCATGCAACTAGTAAGTGATAGAACTGGAACTTGAATGTTGGTCAATCCTGTTCTAAACCCCATGCACTTACCTGCTGGACCAGAGGGAGGAAATTCACTTCACATTGTGAATAACACTAATCTGTGGGAATGGCTACATGCAGCACTGGGTTGAGAGGGCTTCTGGGGCTGAGTGTGTGAAATCAGCAAGGAGAAGAATACAAGCGATCAGCGGTGCCAGGATTTGCCATCTTTACTTCATTTTGCTATCCCTCTGTCACTAATAAATATGTCCTATTTGGGTTTCTTGTTTCACACTATGGAAAGGAAATACAGTAAGGGGGAAAACTTCTGGCTGGGTAAAGCCCTAGGCTCTGTTTTACTTGGTGATCTTGGGGGTAATCACTTAGTCTGTTTTTTATTTTTGATTTGAAGAAAATTCATTGTTCTTCATTAAAGGCTTTATGTATAAACACATTTTAAAATGATCATACCAACTAAGTAATTTCTAAATTGTCTTGTGAATTTTGTTTTGTATTGTTGTATAGTCCTCTTCTGTTAGTAATCTACCTAAATGAACAAAGAAAACAGAATAGAGGTACAATAAAATATATAATGTTCACATAAAGCAGAATCTTGCACTTACTTCCCCTCTGGCTCACCTCTGCACCCGCCAAAAATATCTAGGAGAGTATTCTGCTGTGATCCTTTGATATTAATGACAACATAAAATGAAATATCTCTTGGTTATATGCGAAAAACTTCTATTATCACATATTAAAGGACAAAGGCTTCAAGAGGAAAAAAAAATTCTAAAAGCAACTCTTTCTCAGATTTAAGAAACCAAACCTTACATATACCTGAGAATTGACAAAAACCAGTGTTGCTTTATGGCATGAAAGTGTGGCTGCTCAAAGGAGGAATCACATCTCTGCTGGGTCATTGTCACTACTCACTAATTAAGGTTACTGGGTTCCACGTCCCATCCTGTGTTGACATATGAAAGGACGGACCTGGGGTATACAGTTCCTTTTTCTATCAACAGCTTTTCTGAGTGTTTTCACTTCTCCTTCACTGGGTAACGTGAATCTCTTCTTGATACTAAAAGGCCAAGGTGCAAAGGAAGGATTTCTGTCTGGTCAGAAGGAAGAAAATAATGTGTTCCTTTATTATCTCTCCCTTTGACGCAGAGGAAGACAAGGCCTGGCTCTAGTTGTAATGTCCTCAAACCTGCAGCATGACAAGTGCCTTTTTATGTCATCACTCACTCATTCCTCTGCAAATGGGCTCGCAAGAAAATTTATTAATAATCCATGTTGCAGGTTAAGTCTGGGACCCTCAAAGAGAACTGGCTTTCTAGTAAGACGGAGCAGGACATATAGCCATTGGAGGCGCACTGTTCAGGATTCTGACCACCCAGGGTTGCACATTATCTTATTTGCTTCTGAGTTCAGGAGACAGAATGTATTGCCATTGCCTTCAAGAAAATATCTTCGGTGTTTTGACCACCATTTACAAGATGACTAGCATGCCTTTAGCCATCTTTGTGAAACAACAGATGTTTGCCCTGGCATTTTTCCAGCCCCCCTTCTGTCCTCAAGCCCAATATTTATTTTCCATTAGTCAGTGTGTTGCTCATTTCTCATCATGTGTGAGGGGGCTGCTTCTTGGCCTTGCCATGCAGCTGCTTTAATTTCAGATATAAGAGGTTGGCCTAGTTGGGATAGCTGAAGATATTCCCTCAGCCTTCGCCCTTGTCATCTGGGAGGAGGCTTAGGCAGGTGGGGGTGGGAGGTGGTGAAGGCAAAAGGATCCTTAAGTGCTATTTTCTTGATGAGGACGCTGTGTTTACGTTTAGTTTCTAATGTGACATAATGAATTATGAACTAAAGGTAATTGGGAGATTTGTGCCCTTAGTGCAGAACAGAAGTTTAATGTATCAAAGCAAACCACAGGTCAATTAGGAGAGTTGATCAATATTTATATTGCTCTTTAATGAAAGGAAATAACCCTGATAGATTTGCCTTGAAATTGCTGATGAGTATGTATTTGTAGTCAACACATGGTGCTTTTCATTGATCTCAGTCAAATTAAAATTTTATTAGCCAGTCAGACACCCATCTGTATATTTCCAGAGGTTCCCTTTAAAAACCAGTTAATACTACTACTGCCTTCTGTTTCTCTTCCTCCACCCCATCTCTCTCTCTGAACTAACATTTAAGTACCTGATATGTACTAAACACTTTCTCATTTATATCTCACTTAATCCTCCCAACAATGCTGTAAGGTAATTTTTTCTCCATTTACAGATAAGGAAATTGAGGCAGAGCAAGGTTAAGTGTCTTGCTCTTTATCACACAGGAAATAAAAAGCAAAACATGGACTCAGACAGACCTGGTTTTCTCTGACCCTGAAGTTCATGTCATTTCTGCAACCCCTCACTATCTCCCAGAAGCAGGAGGAGGGTCATTTTGTAGCCTGGCCTTATTTGAGTATAGATGATGGGAAAGGGTGGATGATGAGGCTGACAGGAAATTCGCCCAGACAGTGAGCCTAGGAGGGGATTCAACCCCCCCTGGGAGGGGAAGGTATTGAGGCTGCCGCTCCTGCTCGTTCAGAGAACAGAGCTTCATGTCCATCTAGATTAGTGGAGGGCCAACAAGTCAGCATGGCACCTCTAGGTCAAGTGATAGAATTTAGCACACGTGACCCCACCACCTTCTGTGATTCAGTTTGGTCCCTTGGTTTTTAGAGGCTATAAAGCAAATACAACAGAATTCTGCACAGTATTTTTACTCCCTGACTGTTTGGATTGAGTCTCCTCACTTTGTTCAAAAGCAACATGCAGCACGTTAGATATTGTGAGGTTTAATCAATAAAATTGACTAGGAAGGAACTCAAAAGCCACACTGCCTGTTTCCATGCTTGATACGCTGGGAAGACACTTAGTTCTCATCTTGTGTTTGATCTACAGACTCTTTGTGAGAACTCCAACTTTTCTTTCCTGCATGAAATTTTAAATTACAGCTTGTGTTATGTGCTGTGGGCTGCAGGGTTACTGTGGCAATTCGCTCTGAGAAGCGTCTTAATGAAGATCACACTAGAGGTCAGAGTTTTGTCTCTGTTCCTCTTTTGCATGTTGGGACCCTGTTCCCAAATGCATGGTCTGATGCATATTCACAATCTCCTCATGAATATACTACACATAATTCATAATCAGGCCACTGTCAAGAATCAGCTCTTTTGTATAAGGGAAATGAAATTACTTCAGGAAGTGTGAGAGATTTCCAGAAATGTGAGAAACAGTTCAAACCAGTGAAATCACACACTGGTATGCAAATGGACACACAAATGCACATGGGTGCACATGTACACCGACAGGCGCAGATGCACACACACACTTAATTCAGTGCTGCCTCTGAGCCACTTCTGTTGCAAGAACATTACAAGTATTAACTCAATTGTTGTAGGTTCCATTTTCTTCCCACTTTGAGAATGGGAAACTGAGGCATGAAAAGGTTAGATCACTTTTCTTATTTTGCTCACCAGGCTGATAAATGGTAAAATTGGGATGTGAATACTAAGCAGTCCAGGTAAAGAGGATGCATCCTTAACTACACTACTGTCCTGGCTCAAGATTTGTTCTGAGAACAGAGAACATAGCTGTGAGTCTCAGACCCAGCTTTGTGATCTTGGAAAAGTCACTTATATAATGCTCATCTTTAGTTTCCTGTCTATAAGCTGTGGTTAACAATAATATCGACCCTGCGTGACAGATGAGAGGAGTTAATCAGAACATAAAGATGTGTGTAAACTGTAAAGTGCCATACACACACCATCAATCAGTTGTGGATGTAGCACACACTATACCCTGTGTCTTCCCTACTTTGTTCTCCTCTGTTACCCTGACTCCATCCCACAATGGACTGGACACTTAAAATCATGTAACACTTAAAAATAACAATTTCTAATTACATCCAAGCAATTCTTGAAATATATTCATAAATGATGCTAGTAATAAGTGTATGAATACACGATTTTATATCTCATAAAAATGATGAAATAATTTCAGAACAATGGGAACAATTTTTTGCCACCTAATTATGGAAAATACAGGCAACTCAGAGGCTCTGTAAGTCTAAGCACTAACTCAGAATGTATTAATAGAGATACTGTCATCATCAAAACCATGGAACAGGTGAAGACTGGTATTCTGCACCCTAAATGGAAGGACTAGAGGTGCTCCTCAATCCTCTGAAGTGGGTGTGACCTCAGCAGAAAAGACACACTGTGAGGAGGTTAAGTACAAAGTGGGATAGGGCCCAGGGCCTTAACTCAGGATTTAGAAAACCAAGTTCAAGTCTGGCATCCATCCCAAAGTCATGGAATGCTTATTATGTGCCAGGCCCTGTCAGGTAGGTAGGGGAGCTACAGGGAGCCTGTCTTTAGTTTCCTGTCTATAAGCTGTGGTTAACAATAATATCGACCCTGTGTGACAGATGAGAGGAGCTAATCAGAACATAAAGATGTTATGTAAACTGTAAAGTGCCATACACACGTCATCAATCAGTTGTGGATGTAGCACACACTATACCGTGTCTTCCCTACTTTGTTCTCCTCTGTTACCCTGACTCCATCCCACAATGGACTGGACACTTAAAATCATGTAACACTTAAAAATAACAATTTCTAATTACAGCCTAGAAGGACCTGGTTCTTGCATTTTCTAGGGCCTCCTGCTAGGCTTGTAGCTCTGTGGCCTTAGGTCATTCATCTTACAAAGAAAAGCCTTGGTTTCCATATCAATGAAAGGGAGCAAATGAAGATTCAGATAGTTAAGGTACCCTTTGAAAGCTCATACTGCTAATTGGAGTCACAACAAACACTGGAATGAACACTTGAGACTCCAATTCCATAATTTCCATGCCTGGATTTCATTATCCCTTCTGCAATTTGTAGCAGCGCTCACTGCATTTACTTAAATTTGGCTACAATATGCTGAGATGTATGTAATTAATTTGTGTTCACATTCTGCGAGGGTTTGCTTTTCATTGCCAATGTCCTCTTTTTTTCCACAAGACTAGAAATGATTCTCTTTGAAAAAAAAATAAAGATAAGCCACAGACTGGATATATTTTTGCAAATATGTATCTGACAAAGGGCTTTAATCCAATTTATAAAGAACTATAAGTGATTAATTGTAGAGTGTTTTCAGATTTTTTTCTCTTCTTACCCACTAGAGATTTCTGGCAACGTCTGCATCAGAATCTCCCCCCTCTCTGTCCCTTCCCACCCCCAGATGGGTGTAGTTTGGGCCAGTTCCTGGCCTCTGCAAAGGGGAGTTGATAGAAAAGGGGGCAAGGGAGAGGGCAATAGGAGAAAACAAAACCAAGGGCTGCACAGTTTCCACAGGTCTGGGAAGGGGAGCCATTCTTGTGTTGGGCAGAGGATTGGGAAGAATCTACAAAGACATTTTAAAATTTATTGCTGGGGGATTTCCTGTCCCCTTTATAATATAGCATAATGCTAGTTTGAGTTGTTTTAAAATTATTCTTCATTGCTGGGACTATGTTCACGTAAGTACAATATTGCCCTGAAATTGATCTATGAGGGTCACAGGCTTATGAGCCTTGCAGCAACTGCTGGCTTCATCTTATTAGCAGTGGAAGGCTGCAGGTGGACCTTCCCAATGCATCTTGGATGTGAGAACCAACCAGGCTTTAATAGGTAAGCAATGAGCTGTAGCACAACTGGCTGAAATCTACCAGGGGAAATGGTATCAGCAAATGGAATCCGGTCTTCTGAACATTTATCTTGTTAAGTACAAACAGCTACTTCAACACTTCCTTCAAAGCTCTGAGGTAGAAGGGAGACACCTTACAGTCTAGCCTTTCATTATCATGCCACCTGGTGGCTAAAACTAGCAGTCAATAGGCCTGAGCCTCGGTTTCTCTAGAATAAGGTCTGGGGAAAATACAGAAAGAGCCTTGGTCTTTCCTGGGTTTAGGAATGGAATTTGAGGACACTGAGAAATCAGCGTAATATTTAATCCACTTTATGTGCTTTGAGCTCTGAAGTAGAGACCACAGCTAGCTCTTACCCTTTAAAATGTTACATTCTAGAAGCAGAGGAGGGTAGGAGATTGGCATTTACTGAGATCTCCTAGTTTATATTCATCCTCCCTTACTTTTTAAAATCATTGCAACACCTTGTGTCGTGGTATTAGTAGAATTCCCATTTTACAATTGGGGAAAGACTTAGCCTAAATGACTTGCTCAAGTTATAATTATCGCGGTAGATGTTGAAGAGAAAAGAATAGGGTATTTAATTATAAGATAAAAGCTGTAAACAATGGTGTGTCGGGGGGAGAGGTTTAACTGAAGTAAGCATTTATGTTTAAAAAAAGGAATTCGGCACATGTGTGTCTTGCCTCTGAATTATTTTAGTTTGACAGTTTAGGTGGGATATAAATACATGGAATGAGACAACAGAACTGTTACGACATTCTTTCTGAATGGGAAGAGAGGGCGTGTCTAACTGTAGCTTCTCACTCCTCAAGACGGGTGTCATAACACATCAGCTTTGTGCATCATGTGTACACAACATGGAGTTATTTTTCTCCCACTTTTTGGTTCTGAATCTGCTTTGATGTGAATATGTGATAATTTTAGTTAGTCAAAATAGTATTTCAAAATTTACAGCTATGCAGGATAAGTAAGTTCCCAGAGATCCACTGTACAAGACAGTACCTATAGTTCACAGTAAATTATTGTGTACTTAAACTTTTGTGAAGAGAGTAGGTCTCCTAGTAAGTGTTCTTAACACAAAACAAAGGACAGACGAAAACTTTTGGAGGTAATGTAAATGTTTAGAACCTGGGTTGTGATAACATGGTAACACAAGTGTAGACATGTGTCCAAAATCACCAAATTGTGTGTATTAATTAGACGCATTTTTTTTTGGTATACCAATTGTACCTCAATAAAGCTAGAGCAATAAGAAATAAATGTGATCCTATTTTCCTCTTAGAAAACATAATTAAGCAGTTCCAGGGCAAGGAATAAGGCATGTGGTTCACAGTATGCATCCAATAGAAAAAGTCAAGATACCCCCCTTTTTCTCTCTTGTTCTTAGGTAAAAACAAGGCACTGCCGTCAGATTCTGGAAGTCCTTGCTTGAATGCTGACCTTAACACTTAGTTGTGTGTCTTTGCATTTTTTATAATGGTACCAACTCCCTCAGTCTTTATTTCCTCATCTGGAAGATGATAATACCTAACTGTCATGAGTATTACTGGTAGGAAGTGAAACAAATGAAAATACTTTAGCACCATGTAGAGCATACAGCTATTGGTAAAAAAAATATATGGTTCCCAATTTGTCTTTACTATTGTTATTGCTCTTACATTTTTTATTATTTTACTATTATTCTAGTGGCTTAGAGAAAATAGTCTTTATATGCGAAACCATCTTGTAGTTTCCTAACACCTTTCTGAGTATTTCAGTTAACAGAGCAGAAGAAAAGTGGGTAACATAACAGGTGCAAACAGATTGCAGTAAGGTAAAAATTGCAATGGTGAGAAGTTGATAGTAAAAATCAACCTGAACATGTTCATTGACTGACTGGAACTGAGGATTTTCAATTCCCTCTCTGGTTTAAGAAACTTCTTCCCACGGGGAAACTTTCGCACCATATTTACAACAGAGAAGAGACAATGTTATTTTCAAAAATTCCTCTGAGAAAGGGGATTGCATTTTGGGGGAAAGTATTTGCTGGGTGGTATGTTAAGACACTGAGGAACCTGGTATGGGAAGAATTCGCATTACAAGCTTTAGGGTAGACCTGGCTTTGGGATAGGGAGACAGAGTGGGGAAAGAGCAGAGAAGACAGAAGGGAAGGGCAGTAGAATATAGCCCACTGCCTGGTGTGATATCCTACCTCTGCCCCCACTATCTTCAGTACATCCTCAAAAAAAAAAAAAAAAAAAAGGAAAAGGAAAAGGAAAAAAGGGATAAAATTACCAACGACTAAGACATTATTGACTGAGGCAAAGGGGCAGAGTACTTGAAGAAGTATCCATGGCCCATGGAAGGAGGTGGAGATGCAAGAGCAGGCCTGACGAGTTAGCCATTCGTAGCTATTATGGGAATGAGTTTTATACTCTCAGGCTGTGTGTTTGGTGTCTGGGCACAATTTAACCAGAATGTTAGGAGTGGGGGACATTCATTCATTCAACTGTTACTGAGGGCCTATGATGAGCCAGAAAGGCTGAGGGTCTCTCTCTCGGGTTTAGCACAAGAATGCAAATGAAAGAAGAGGAATATAGGTCTGACTTGAAGGGGAGGTGAAAGCAGACTATGACTGGGGCAAGGAGAGCTTCCAAAAGGCTCCAAAGCTACTCTCTAGATGATGCAAAATCACATATTCTAAAATCAACATTTTAAAGGCATGTGACAGGATGATTTTGACGACTGTAGGGAAAGGAGCTAAAGATAGTGAGATATGCACAAAGGTAGAAAATCTATGGTACCTTTTTTGGGATGCTCTATCACCACCCAAGATGACAAAGGACATGAAGAAAGCTCCCTGCAGATCATTTTCTCAACACAGACTCAGGAAGCCCTACTCATGGGGCTATCATTTATGGGGTGAGGGTGGGAAGTAATAATTGCCTGATTGCCACTTTTTCATTCCATCTCACTTATGATCAACTTGTTTTGTGAGCTTGTGTACCTATGATCCTTTCTACATCTCAGTCTCCTATGCAGTAGTGTTCAAAAGCCCACCAGAAAGGGTATTTATGAAGATAAATGAGATGACTTAAGCCAAATCTCTAGATTTTTCTTAGTAAGTAGTTACTACTTTTGAATCTGAATGACAAACATTTTCAAGGTGGTAAAATATGTGTATAGTCACAGAACAGTTTCTCACTTTAAAAACTAATTGGTTTAAGTATGGATTCAAATTTCAACTTTAGCATTGTAAGTCCCATGCCCCCAAACAGCCGAGATAATAGGTCTAGATCACTTTTACAATAAATAAACAAAATGTTTATTTTAAAGCTATTTACTCTGAACACCAAAAAAAAAAAAAAAATCATTTGGCTTTGGGAGAAATAAGATTACATGTGTAGGTAACCTCTTGGCTTTATACATGAATACTATTATCTATTGCTCAGACTACAGCCTTAGAAAAATATCAAAAATTCATATGGTGCTATAAAGTTCAATTTATATTGGAATGAGGTGTCCAGCTTCATTTATGACTCTTATCCAAAAGAAAAAGACCCCAATTCAACTGACCTCTGCCCGAACTTCATCTTCCCTGACTCTTCTCATCTCTGTCCATGGCACCACCAAACATCCAATTACTCCCGGCAAAAATCGAGAGCTATCCTGATTACAATCTTTCTCACACTGCCCCCCTACCCACACCGATTCAATTCATTAGCAAATGGACTGATCGTGCTATCTTAAAAATAATAAAAATTGAGACATTACTTTGCACTTTTTCCACCCTGCTACCCTCGTTCAAACCATAATTACCTCTTGCCTCAAAGACCACAATAGCCTCCTCACGTACCTGCCCTCACCTCCATGCAGTATCCAAGGCGGTCAAGTCATTCTTCAGCCTCATTGTTTCCAAGCACACATCAGAGACTCGCACATATTTATTATTATTGCTTTTACTTTTGGAGAGAGAGACAGACAGACAGACAGATAGACAGAATGCGAGTAGGGAAGGGGCAGAGAGAGAGGGAGACACAGAATCCAAAGTAGGCTCCAGCCTCTGAGCTGTCAGCAAGAGCCTGACATGGGGCTAGAACTCATTCACCATGAGATCATGACCTGAGCCAAAGCTGGAGGCTTAACTGACTGAGCCACCCAGGTGCCCTATATGTTTAAATTTCAGATTTGTCTTCATCCTTTAATCATTCTTCTGCAGCTATGCTAGTTTTATTAATACCTTTGAACTTTGACAGATCTGTCCCCTCTTGAGACATGTGCCATCTCTCTTTCTCCCACCTGGAAAACCTTCCAGATTTTCACATGGCTTGCTCCTTCACTAAATTCAGGACACCCATTCAGGGTCCTCTTATTATCCTTTGCTCTCACCCTGATTTATTAGTGTCCAAAGCTTCTCTCCCTCTCTGAAACTGTACTGTATGTTTACTTTAATCATCTAATTTCCCAACAGAATAGAAGTTCCATCCAGATGGGGGCTTTGTCCTATCCATTGCCTCATTTTTAAATTATGCAGAGTGTTTCTAATAAGTACGTATTGAATGAACGACAGACTAAAGTCGGCATGCATATGTATATAGAAACTACAGAAGGACCTACACCATTAATGGAAGGTTCTGGAAGGCATTGGATGACAAGATGCTTTGGGCAGACATGAGATCATTACAAAAGGCATCATCATTGTTTATGCAACAATTTTATCATCATTATGTGCAGCATGTAGCCAAAGACCTATGACCAGAACAAAAGGACAAACAACCTTGGGTCAAACACTATCTGAACATTTGCATACACACTGTCTCACTTAGCTCTAACCCCGGTGAGATAGTTATTTCTCTCATTTAGGCCAGATGAGAAAATAGATACATGGAAAGGTAACTTGACCAATTTCATACATGAAAGCAATAGAGGTGGGATTTGAATTTAGGTTTTATGACTTTAAGTCTAATGTTCTCCCCCTAAACTTGTTCCTTCTATATTGCTACTAATGTCAGAAAAGCTCAACTGAAGGGAAGATAAGATGGGTGCCTAGGTGGCTCAGTCTATTAAGTGTCCAACTTTGGCTCAGGTCATGATCTTGCAATCCATAAATTTGAGCCCTGCATTGGACTTTGTGCTGACAGCTCAGAGCCTGGAGCCTGCTTCAGATTCTGTGTCTCCCTCTCTCCCTGCCCCTCCCCTGCTGGTGCTCTCTCTCTCTCTCTCAAAAATAAATAAATATTTTAAAAAATTAAAAGGAAAGAAAGAGGTATAAAGGAGTCTCAGCTTTAGAGGCCTCAACCAAGGCCAATTTCCACATAAAGCTACTCCTGTTGGCTCAGCAAGTATTAAGTAGTCATTCATTTGAATGAACTGTCAATAACTCTCATGTAGCACATATATGTTTCTTTCCATTTTTACTGATCATATACTTTGTGCAGTTATTAGGTTGAATGTTATGATATTGCTAATATTCTATCTATTTTGACCTACAAACATAGTAGTTTAATATGATTGATGTGGAACTTAAGAAACAAAACAGATGCACATAGGGGAAGGGAAGGAAAAGTAAAATAACATAAAAACAGAGAGGAAAGCAAACCATAAGAGACTCACTCTGAACAATAGAGAACAAGGTGAGGGCTGATGGAAGGGGGCTGAGTGAGGGGATGGGCTAAAAATGGGCAATGGGCATTAAAGAGGGCACTATTGGGAAGAGCACTGGGTATTGTATGTAAGTGATGAATCACTGGATTCTATTTCTGAAAGCATTACTAACTATATGTTAACTAACTTGAATTTAAATAAAATCTTGGAAGAAAAAATACGATTGAACCTAATAGGAAGAACATTTCTTGAAAGCAGGAATCACATCTGTTGTCTCTCTTCCTCTACTAGGCTCTGACTGGGTAATATGCATGATTGAGGATAGTGGATATACAATGGCCCTCATAGAAACAGATGGAGGACAGACATGATGGCCTATATTTTTCAGCACATTGAGTATATTTTATAAATATTTCTTAGCTTCAGTACCTTTGCAAGGCACCACATCAATGGTATTAACCTATTTCTTTTACTTCAGTAGAGAACCTTACCCACTGAAACTTCCAGTGTGCATCCCGCACCATAATAGCCAATTTAAAAAGTTAGAAACGGGGGTACCTGGGGAGCTCAGTCAGTTAAGTGTCTGACCTTGGGAAGGTCATGATCTCGTGGTTCATGAGATCAAGACCAACATTGGCCTCTGTGCTGACAGCTTGGAGCCTGGAGCCTGCTTCAGATTCTGTCTTTCCCTCTCTTGCTTTGCCTCTCCCCTGCTCATGCTCTCTCTCTTTCTCTCTCAAGAATAAACATCAAAAAATATTTTTTAAAAGTTAGGAGCAAGAACACTTATAAAAAGAAAAAATACTAGTAACCTCACATTATGCTAAGCACTTTATGTATATTATTACAATAAGTCTTTATAACAGTCTTGTGAGAAGAAATAACATCCCCATTTCAAAGATGAAGAGATTGAAATATTCAATGTTTGACTAAGTTGACCAATGTTACAAGGCTGGGAAGTGGAAGAATTAAAACTCAGGTCTGTCAGAGGCAGACACTGTGTGCGTAACCGCTGCTATCTACCGTGTGATCTCTGATAACAGGCATCAAGGGCTTCGCTCCCTGTAGGAATAAGACATTCAGGGTGTCATGGAAACAAGCCTCACACACTCACTCTGCTGACATCCATTTCCCCCATTGTGCCTAAAAACAGAGAATTAATTTTGATTTGCTAAAGATGTCAAAGAGTTCAGGGCCAATGTTGTAAAGAGCCACTTTTCATGAATAAGTAACCTCTCTCAGCTTACCTCTCACTGAATACAGTCAGGTCAAGGCCACCACAGGAAACTTCATAACATGAAGAACTAACAAAGCATCAAAAATCAAGGAAAAATAATGCAATCCCTAATTATTCTAGGCTCTGATTTTCTTCCTCAAAGCATTTATGTGCAGGTACTCACACCTCTGCAGAAGGACTTTGGTTAAACACAAACAAATAAACATATAAAAGGGCTTCTCCACATTAAGCTTGTCTACAGCTTTCTCTGAAGGGCTTACAGAGGGGGTAGTTTTCCTCTCCAGAAAGATTCATTTGTATTTTGGTCTTTTTACCTCCAAGAAAGCAAATGGACTAAGTGACCTCCAAGGTTGCCTCATAAGCCCTGAAGAACGGCGCTCAGATGATAAATCAAAACAAGCTAGTTCAGAGCTCCACTTGTATTGTTTTCCACTGGCAACCAGAACAACAGTGCACTTCTCTCAGGTTTGGGCAGATGCCAGTGTGAGAATAGCCTTATTTTTAGAACATTGGAATTGGCTGCCCAGGAAAAGGATCTGGACAGAAAGGGAGGCACAGACAATATGAAGGGCAACGTCAAATACTTAGGAACATAAGTGTTCCTGAGTGGTGATGCAAACATAGGGATGAGACAACTTCACATTTCGCAGATGTTGCCACTAGCTGTTTCTCCCATCTCACTAGACTCCTACAGAGTGTTTTTGAAGACAAACATCAAGTAGCATATATTATCTCCTTTATATCCAAAAAAGCCCATTAGGTATTTGCATTATTTTGTAGGGAACAGGCAGTCATATTAAAATATTATGTATTTCAGTGCTTGCCACTAGTAAGCTCAGATATCTTCCATTTTTTTAAAAAAAATTGTCTTTGCTTCCAGTCTTCCTTCACCTGCCTCTCAATCACCACAAGATTCCAGTTGTTATCAAAAGCATCCATGCACTTTCACTGCTATCTCCAGCCAAACCCACACCCTGATGAGATGGGAAACTCCCATCCTGGGTATTCAGATCGATTTCGATGACTTTTCTGTTTTTGTCAAGTTACTGGAAAACATCATACAGATAATACAGTTGGCCATATCCCCAAATAGCTCACCATTAGTTTGACTACAAACACTCCCTCTATCCTTTACTCTAACCTATTATGACAACACTCACTTTATATACCTTCTCAAATCCTTATATATTCTAACATTGGAATGCTAATCTCAAGAAGGGCTCAAGATAGGTGAAAAAAACAGGAAACCATTGACATCTCAGCCATAGAAATAACAGCTACTTAAATTTTGATATTTTGGCTCAGATTAATATATAGATCTTCACTAATTTATTCAATACTTATTCTTTGCACCATACCCTGTGCAAATTGCTTAAAAAAAGAGGCAAAGGAAATTATCTCTTAGTGGAATAGTGGGTAGATAGGGAAAAGAAGCAAAGCAAAGCAAAACAAAATAACCCTAAAGACTACTGTAGTTCTACAATATGGTAAGTATTAAAAGAGAGGTAAGGACAGCATGCTATGAGAAAAGAGAGGAAGGAGTGATCTCTGCAGAGAGAACACTAGTAATTACAGAGGTTTTTGTGACAATGGAAAAGAGCCTAATGATAATAACGTAAAGTGAAAATGAATATATAAAATTGGATTGATACTATGGACCCATATATGGATAGGCATGAAAAGCACAACAAGTTGACAGAGTAATATTGCAGATTTCTGGTTGATTTTTCTGTTTTACTTTCTCTTTAATTTTTGTAATAAATAACAAATTTAATGAGGAAGCATTAACTAAGCTAATGGAACTTCATGTGAAGCATCACTTTCTAAAATAGATCTTGCCTAATGAAGACAAGGCACAAAAACCTGACAGACTTCCTGTAATAGGCACATGAAGGTGATATCATGGTCAATCTCAATGCCACTGAAAAGACCACATGCAGGAATAATGGGAACTAATTTTTCCTTATATTAACTGGAATATGTTGTCTTTAGATAGGAAGCCAACTGCAGAATCAATAATTCTCTGGATAAAAGGCATTAATCACTTGACCATGGGTAATGCAAAAGATTTACTGACCAATGTGCTAAATTTATGGACATCACTAACATTTATTTAATTTTCTGGACAAAGGGCTAATGTTCGAAGTATAGGTGAATTTGAGGTTCTTTTAATATTGCATAATATTAATGTTTTATAACATATTTGGTAATTTTTTTCTTCTTTTTCTTTTCCATTTCACATGTATCCCAAGTTAAGACATAGATTTTCTTTTCTTTTTTGGTAACTAGCATTTTGAGACTGGATTGTGGATAATTTAAGTATTATCCTTAGGTTCTCATAAATAATTTATCATTATAATCTTTGACTTCTTCCACACATATCCTATTTATCATTAAAAGTGCATCTCAACCTTTCTTTACTCCTTCTATGTAGTCTTTCTTGTCAACAACAACCCCTAAATGGATGATTGTTTTTCCTTTCTTTACTCCTGCCTCTTTAAGAATAGGTTAGTAATCAATTATTTCTTAGTGTCTAAATATTTATGTATACTAGCCTTTACTTCTATATTTAATCATAAATTCCTTAAAGGGAGACAATTTGATCTTTTACCACTTACCCTTAGTAAGTAGCATAGGGCCATAAACA
Source organism: Suricata suricatta (assembly GCF_006229205.1). Lineage (NCBI taxonomy): Eukaryota > Metazoa > Chordata > Mammalia > Carnivora > Herpestidae > Suricata > Suricata suricatta. The sequence goes on along the minus strand of NC_043712.1, from coordinate 41,760,085 downwards.
TAAAAAGAACCCAACAGATGCTAATTTTTTTTTAAAGGATTGATTTATGTCATCATGGCACACACATACATATCTATTGTTTTCTGCTTATTTGACTTGGGTTTAAAAAACCTCTTGTGTAGGCATGTATCAAATTGAATTTTTAATCTCCCAGAGAGGGATGTAATATTCACATACTTCTATTCAGCAAGATTCCTTGCAAAACTATCAGTTACTTCTGACACATAATGGTTCTTGCTGGTTTTCTACCAAATTTAATCAAAGCCCAGGACAACTTTCTGTAACATCTGTAACTGGGTGAACCACACAGTCTGCCCAAGGTCAGGGCTAATTATCCACATTTACACCCACCTGGCAGATGTGAAACACTCAAGATATGCATGCACTCATTAATTGAGGGTCAAGCTGTTCTCTGAAGAATTCAGCAAAACTCCAGCTGAAATATAATGGCATTCATTTTGAAGTAAAATTCCCAGGTCATTAAACACTTTGAGATGTGATTCCCTCTATAGCAAGTGAGAGGATTTGAGTCCAGATGAACTCCAGTTTTATCCTAAAACTGTTCCTAAACTGTTCCTAAAACTGTGTGACCTCTGGCAGCAACTTTCCCCATGCTGCATGTCAGACTCCTACCTTAACATATAAAGTTGTTTTTCTAATGCATCACTAAGTACTGTTTCTGCTCAGACTATGATGCTCTAGTATTTAATTGAATACTTAAAGCTAATTTTTATTGTGCACTTACTATGTGCTGGGCAATATACTTTTATGAGTTTGCACTGTATACCAGACAGAAATTAAGCTAGCTTGAGTTTAACCACAATGAAGATATCTTTGGTCTGTTTTTTTGCCGTGTCTGAAAACTACTCATAAAGCCAGCACTGTTATCTAAGTTCTAATGGTTCTAAAGCAAGTTGCATACTACTTTAATGCTGTCATCTTCCAGCCACCAAGCAAGCATTCATTCCCAAATTGTGTTCAGTGGAGTAGCTGATACCCCTTTCCAAGTGTAGGCTTCCAAGGTATTTGTTCTAAATGGATTTCAGGAAATAAGTTCACACAAGGTTTTTTGCTGAAGCAGACAACAGTCTGTGATTTAAAAATTAGAATTAAAAAGGTGCTATTAAAATTAGGATGTGTTAGTTTTTGTTTATAATACACTTTACTTCATACCTACTGTGACAGCTTGTCTCCAAGATGACAAAGGCCTCAACATCTTTTATCCCCATACATATGGTCATTCTGCTCTTGAAAGGGAAGGTCTGTTCTTCCCATTTGAATTGGAACTGGCTAGTAATTATGCGGAGCAATAGAATATAAAGAAAGTGGTGCTGTGGCTTCTGAGGTTAGGTCACTGAAGTTTTTCAGCTTCTACCTGAACAGAATGTCACACTGGGGAGGCCAGCTGTCATGTCAGAGGCCTGTGTGCTGAGACCACCATGCTATGCAAAAAGCCCAAGCTAGCTGTGTGAAGAAGCTTCCTGTAGCCCTCAGCTGTTCCAACCATCCCAGCCCAGGCACCCATGAGGGACCCTTCCAAGGACTTCTGTCTCAGCCATCATCTGACTGAAGGTGTATAAGAACCCAAACAAGTATTGCTCACTTGAGATCTATAATTACTAGTTAATGAAAAATAAAAACAAATTATTATTTTAAGCCACTGCATTTTAGGGGTGATTTGTTGTCCCACTATATAAGTGGAAAATATGCTAAGCTCAAAAGACTGTCATAGGTAGAAACTTACTTCTTATATACCTTAAGCACCTCAGACTCTATTAGAGGGTACAGATTAGAGGGTCAGCCCAGAGTTCTCACCTACATTTTGTGCTGGTTAAAATCTTATAGAGAATAGAGAATTTAGGCATACTCAGGAATGCAGAATCAAGAGGGAAAAGGTCCATAGAGCTAAAACTCAAATATATCTAGAGGAAGAATGATACCTTGGGCCCTGGAGTTCAGGTTATTCAGACATATTGATTGGGTAATTAGAAGAAAGAGGAATAAGGATTCAAAAGAAAAAGTGAGGCCAGTGAAGGACTTCTTTGTATAGTAGAACACCTAAGCCAGTATCTTACCATACCTGGATAGGGCTCTTAATGGCTCCAGACCTAAGCCTAGGGAGCAATCAGAAACAAAAGCATTCACTCCCTTGGTGGCCAGATGTTGACTGAAAATCAAACAAACAAAACAACACAAAAAACCAAGACATAAACCAGATGGTGTAAGAAGGCCAGTGTCAGAAAGCATAAAGCACATCAAGGATAATGGATGAATGCCTGGCTGAGAGGTTTCAGTGGAAAGAGAAAGCAGTTATGCTTTGTGTGCAGGTACAGTTGGAATTCACATTTGATTTCCCTGCTTCCACTTAATTGTGGTGCCTAACTGTGAGACTGTGAGTGTGGGGTAGACTTTCTATGAAGGATGCCCATTAAACTTCTGTCCTCAAGGCAGTACGGTGATGGTGGCTGACTTGTTCCCTCTGATGTCTCCCTGGCAGAGACTGCCAGCTGCCCATGGCATCTGGGAAAATGTTGGAGAAGTCAGGGTACATGATAAAGGGTATCTCTAAGTTCAGTAAAAGACAGATTGTCCAAAGGAATGTGATGACTCAAGAGACAGAGAGGCAGATGCTGACTTTGAGGACTTGGGTATTCTCAAGTACATGTTACTTAACATATATAGAATGGAAATTGTACATAAAAAGAGGGCAGAATGGATTTTAAATGACAAAATTTTCCTCTCATTCAATATTAGATCCTTTATACATGATGTCAAATAATTGTTGTTGTGGTTCTTGAAATGAGCTTTTGAGAGGATTGAATTGTTTTCTAAAACGTCTTAGATATTCAACAATGATGTGATATTGATTTTAGATACTTACAAGGATAAGCTCAATGAAGAGATCAGGCGTGAGCGAAAGAGAGCCTAACTACCACATGTTTACTGAAGAAGGGCTACAGAGGGGATCATATTAAAATGTCAGAAGTGGGAGCAGCACTCAAATCACGGAATGGCAAAATTCCAAAAAATCAACTGCTAAGTAAGTTTTTCTAACTTGCAATATGTTTTTAACTGAAACAAGATTAAAAAGGATGATGGACTTTACTGGATGGCCTTCAGAACCCAGATACGATATAGCATGGAGGCAAACAATAGTATGAACTGGCCTAACAGAAGGAATAGGAAAAAGAGAAAGAAAAAGAGAAGGGAGATTGGGTATTTTCCTTCTGGCTCATTCATTGTAAGGTTAAAAGATCTGAGTCAATGGGTTTTGACCGAATTATTTAATAAAGGTATTGTGGGAAATCCTCTCTTTAGACAAAGGACATTTAGAGGGTTCCACGTTTATCAGGTATCTAGCTTTATTGACTAGAACAGACACCCTATTCAATCAGACAAGCATTTCCTGAATGCAACCTGAATGCCTAACAGTGTGCTAAATTTTTTAAAGACAAGTTCTGACATTTTTGGATTTTAGAGATTTAAAGAATTTTAATATGTGGACAAACTACCATAAACTTGACAAGTCTTTTTTATTTTGCCAAGAAAGCATACCTAAAAGAATATAACTCCAATCTATTCTCATAATTATGCTTCACTGTAGCCTCGTAGAAACATTAGCCAGACTTTCATCTGGGAGTCACTGCATCGTGAAGTACCTAAAATTAATATAAAACATATTCCCACCTGCTTAGTCTCCTTCTCCTGACACTTTAACTTAATTCTTAGTTGAGCATTGCTTAAACCTGATATCCCTTTCAAGACAGTTGCAAATTAGTTTTATAAATTGTTTAGATAGCCTTTCAATTGTTCTTAATTCTGATATTATCTGTTCAGGATCCACAATCACCATCAACATATTTTTACACTATTTCAAAGAAGATTCTTATTCTAGTACAGAGATGTTCAAAACTCCTTTAAGAAACCATAGAATTCTTTCTTCAAATGAAATCTTATTCAGGGAGACCAATATCTAAAATAGATCAAAGTCAGCTGTTCTGATTGAAGCAGTCTGCTTGCCTCCCCTTCCCCCGCAAACCAGGGGAGGCCCCAAGGCACCTCCACACAACCCTTAGGGTTCCAGAGTGCGGTTTTGAACAGCTACTGATCTAAAAAAGCTATAGACTTATAGAATTTCTAAATCAGAAGATACCTTAGAAATGATTACAAATGATAGAATAGCACAGCATAAGAACTTTAGAGCTCAACTAGTTTACCCCTCTGAAATCACAGATAAGAAAGCGGGGCCCAGAGAGGTTTCAAAGGAATTCCCTAGTGTCACATTCATTGCTGCTTAGTGGCAGACACCTGACTAAACATTAGGGCTCTGTGACTCCAGAGAAACGCTTTTCTGATCTTCATGCAACTCTCCTGGAAGTATTATGCACAGGGAAAATGCCAGGGCTATTTGGAAAATAATTAATTAAAGCAGAGACAGTATGTAGCAAAGACAAAAACTAGACAAGAAGAAAAAGAAATGGACAAGAGGATCGTATCGATTGCTAATTTCTGCTAAAATCAGAAGTAGAAATGGAATTGTTATAAGAGACTCATGGTCTAGTTAGTATAATGACAAACAGTGAGATGTAAAAATGTTAATGACTCCTGTGATGTTCTAAGAAAACCCAACTCCAAGTGACAATGAAGTTACCCAAACTCTTAGTAAGAAATTGGAAGCTACACAGATAGATGAGGAAAACTTGCTGCCTCATAATCACAGTGGGTTGAAAATTAAAGTCTGGACCAACATGTGACAATCAAATTTCTCATAGCTTGATTGCTTCCCTACAGCAAAACTTTCATCCACGTTGGGAGGGAGTACTTATTGCTTTGCAAGATACAGTTCTGCACTGGGGCATGGTTAGCCTCTTCACTCAGACTGAATATTACAATATGGCCACCACCAACATGAGTCCATGAACACAGATCAAGGAGTCCTGGGAGCATGTGGTGCAGCAGCTTTATGTGCCAGTACTGTGTTTGTCCATGCTGAACTCACACAGTCCATGTTCAGTAAATGCAAATTCTCTCTCTCCTTTTCTTCTTCCATTCCTTTTTCTTTCTCTTTCTTATGTCAACTTGTTTAAACTTATATATACACCCATGTGTACCTATGTGTTTATAATTGTGAACTGAACAGAAACTACTTTTCCCTAATTTTTAATACCAATTTGGATTCCAGTCTCTATTCACATATAAGACAATGGTATATCCATTACTATAAAACTCATCCATTAGCAAGTGGTTCTAAATTAGAAAACACTACAACTGAGAAAGAGGTAACTTTGTAATTGTGCTAATTCATTTATCTTTCTGTTAAAAATCACTATAATAATGTTAACGTTTCAAAAAGGAAGAATTATCCTCATCTTTGCATTACTTTCCATTTATCTACTCAATTGGTGTTAATGTTCTTATCATTAAAATAGTTGAAATTATGATATGTTATGTAATTTTGTTTTCCATTCGGGTCACTTTGCTTGCCCCAAGCATTTGTCTAGATTTTTACTTAGTCACAAAGTAAACAAAGTAAAACAAAGTCAATGCACATAAACAAATGTAAGTACAGAAGAACTAGTCATCTTAACTGGGACCAAGTCTCTCTGTCTCTCAAACACCACTGTATACAAACACAGAGTAAATGTAAGTGTTGCTGGCTTCAAAATATTTTTTAAATTGTCCATAATTTTTAAGAATGATGAATTTGAACTCACTGAATAGATAATTTAACCCAAAGATAACATCTTTATTTTAAGGACAATGAAATAACTGAATTAGTTTTCAGTATGAGAAATACAGTATGAGTATCTGTCTTGGAATGTTAGAATCATTAGCTCTTTATTAATCTAGCTTTCTGATATTATGCACAGTGTTTATTTACTTAATCCTCTAAAAGTGAAATTAGTGACTTCCCATGCTGGGCTTTTGAACTCTTTATTTGTATTTTTTCTTTTGTCTTCAACTTAAATTACCAGGCAATAAGTATATAATTTAAAATAACATTTGTGTGACTAGACAACATTACTATTGTAATGTTTATCATATGTGTGTAAAACTTAGGATATATGTGACTGGACAACTATTAGCTCTTTAAAGACAGGAATTTTTGGGGCACCTGGGTGGCTCAGTTGGTTAAGCATCCGGCTTTGGCTCGGGTCATGATTTTGTGGTTCATGGGTTTGAGCCCCGCATCAGGCTCTGTGCAGACAGCTAGCTCTGAGCCTGGAGCCTGCTTCAGATTCTGTGTCTCCCTCTCTCTCTGACCCTCCCCTGCTTGTACCGTCTCTCTCTTTCTCAAAAATAAATAAAAAACATTAAACATTTAAAAATATATAGAGAGGAATTTTTGTCTGATTCATTTTTATTTGCCTCCCAACTTTCAGCACAGCATTGCACACATAATATATGCTCAATAAAAGTTCATTAAAATGAATTGATTATAACTTCAACATAATTAGTTACCAGGGGACAGGTCTTCCTGATCAATCTAAGCCAGTTCATAACCTAAGTTCTGACACTTATTAGATAAGTCATTCAGGGCAATGACCATTCAACTGTGTTAGTGGAATACAAACACTAGAATCTGAAAGGCTATTACCTTAAGTAATTTTGCCATTTCAGTCATGGATTAAATCAATTAACTAATTTTTGACTCTGGAGGAGTGAGATCACATGGCCTCATATATTCCTGTCACGTCATTTAAATTCTGTTGAGTTTATGCACGTGTATTTACAGGGTGAAGAGCATACATTATAGGATACTGAGGTCAGAAGGGAATTCCAAGTAGATCAGGTGTCCCTGGTACACTCCTCCTTGATAACACCCATACCAGTTTATAATCATGTATTCGTGTGGTTATCTGCTTAATGTGTACCTCTCTTGGAGTCCGTAATGACCAGCAGAGCAGAAGCCAGGTCTGTTTCTATACTAGTTTATCCCCAAAGTCTTGGGGATATCCACAGTCTTAGGCCCATAGTGGATATTCAGAAAAGGCAGCCAAAAATTAATGAAATCCAAAAGAAAGCAAAATTTGAGCTGAGTTTGAGAGACAGGTGAGAGAACTGGTCTAGTAGGATGATAAAGGGACACCAAGTAGGTTAATGGTTTGAAGTGGGGATGTGGGTAGAGGTAGAAATATTGGGAAAAGTCTCTAAGGAACTACACTTCATGCAGCAGGGACAGCTGTGTCTTGGTAGCAGGTATGTAAACAGTAGGAGTTCCAAATAGAGGTTTGAGTTTTCATCTGACATAATTTATAAAATCATTAAGAAATCCAGTAATACTCAATAGCGATTGATATGAAAGACATTTATTTACTAAAAATTATTTAAATATTTTTTTAATTTTGAGAGAGACAGAGGGACAGAGAGAGAAAGAGAGAGAGAGAGAGAGAGAGAGAGAGAGAGAGAGAGAGAGAGAGAGAGAGAGAGAGAGAGAGAGAGAGAGAGAGAGAGAGAGAGAGAGAGAGAGAGAGAACAAGCAGGGGAAGGGCAGAGAGAAAGAGAGACACCGAATCTAAGGCAAGCTCCAGGCTCTGAGCTGTCAGCAAAGAGCTTAATGCTGGGCTCAAACCCATGAACTGTGACATCGTGACCTGTGCCAAAGTTGGAAGCTTAAATGACTGATCTACCCAGGAGCCCCTGAAAAGCATTTATTTAGACACCTGCAGTTAGGCTGCCTTTGTTATACAAGAAGAGGAATTTTCCATTATGCACATAAGTAGGCAGGGTTTTTAAAAGTGACAGGTTACTGTGGTTTCCCTAACCTGGAAAAAGGAAAGACTTAATCACTTTTTTTTCCAATAGCATGTGACTCTCAACTGTGTTTTTACTTTAAAAATGGTATGATTAGCTGAGAGTATGATTAGCTGAGATCATACCAATTCAGTGGTCCTCCTTTATAGTCATGTCAGAGCTTTTCTGTTTCTCTGGAATGTTCTCTGCCCACCAGGGACATTTTTGAAATTTAGAACATGAGCAGTCATTCTAGTCTTGGGTCATTTGGTTACCATGCTTCTTATCTTGATCTGATGTGGGCATAATTAGATCTGTGCTTCCCAAATCCTCTGAGAAAATGTGAGAACAAATGAGATTAGATTCCAAAATTTTTCTCAGGTCTTCTTTATCCTCTTTCTTCTTTTATTTTTTTCTTGCTAGTTCTATTTTCCTCATCTCTTTCTCCCCATAGTACATATACTATGATATATCTAATTCTCCAAGTATCCTAGGACCTTCGGAGTTCAATGTCCCAAACTGGTATATTTAGAGTATATGTGGAAAGTTCAACTTTACTTTTTTCCTCAAGTTTTATTCAAAGAATGTGGCTGCTCCCAAGTGTCTTGCTGGGCTGTAGGCCTGTCTACTTTGAGTGTGTTATGTTTGGGTGATTTCTAAGATTCCTTTTTCAGCTGCTGAGCAAAGTAAAAATGGCAGTGAGTTTGGATATATTTTTTCATATATAGTCTTTTATTTTGATTGTAGCTTTGACAGGAACGCATTTTGCAAATCCTCACCTCTCTAGGGCAACCAATTCAGAGCAGAGGGAAAAAAAAAAGGCTTCATGAGAAAGCATCCAAAGATGCATAGATGGTCTTATCATTTTGAGATAGTCAACCTGGCCCAGTATCCCTTCTTTGTCTGGTTTCTATTAAAGCTATTAAGAATGGATTCAGTGGACTGCACTTCCTGTCTATCTTCCTGGAGATGTAAACCCCCATGGCATCAGAGTCATATGAATAGGCCTGTATGTACTGATAAGTAATTATCACTGGGGTAAAAGAAGAATGATAAGGGTCTAGTCCTATCACAGGGCAAAGACATTAAGATTTATTTCCAGTGTTATCAGGAGAGCTTTGCTACCCATGCAAAGCTCCTTCTGGGAGGAAAAAAAGGAAGAGAAAAGCATAAGAGGAGATTATATTTCTTGTAAACATTTATCAATCAAAACAAGTAACTCTGAATGTAAAACTGAAATACAATCACAAAGTCAATTTTAAATGGGGGGAAAAGCCACAGAAAACATGGGCCTTCTGAGGATTAAAAGGAAGAAATCCTTACCTAAGATTAAAACACACACACCACACACACACACACACACACACACACACACACACAAAACCTTACTGGAGATCAAAATAGAGAAAGGCTATGCGAAAGAGGAATCATCAAGAGATTGCTTTTACAAATGATTTGGGATTGAAATAATTTATACAGCTCATATTCTGCCATTGAGAGCAAGATGAAAAATTTATGGAACTGTATAAAATGGCTTGCATTAGATCAGAACTATAAAAAATAGAACACAAGTTCAACTCCAGAGACTCAGCAAGATTTTTTTTTTATTAGAACATCCAAGTTGTCCATGGAATGCAATTTTAATCAGAAACTTGATGATGATGCATATTAATTCCTACAAACCCTTTTAACCAGAGTATCTTTTGTCCCAATAGGTCTACAATGAATTCTCAAGGAAAGATGAAAACACTATTAGGGAACACTTCCTACTGTGTGTTCTTTCTTAAGGGCATCCCGTCTGAAATGAAAATTTCAAGGAATCAGCCAGTCCAGGAGCTAACTAATAGATCAAGGAATACTAAAACGATTTATCACAATCAACTCCATGGTTCCATGTCTTAGAAATGTCTTCCACTAACATTGAACAGCAATGCCTGATGAATATTTATGACTGAACAAACTGAGGGAACAGCTAATCCACATATAATGAGCTGGTCTTATTCATTTCATTCACTCATTCATTCACATAACAACTTTTTATGGAACACCTAATATGTGTTAGGCACCGGACTCAGTGCTGGAGACGATGAAGTCAATGGACAAGACATCTGTCCTTCTGTGGCTCATACAAACTTGTATTTCACTAGTCTTGTTAGTTTTTATTTAAATCTTATTTTTTTTTAAGCCAAGAACTCCTTTTTCCACAAAATCACTTATAAAGCATAGAATAACAGGCTCTTACACATAGAAAGGGTTTTAGATAGTAAAAAAGCTCAGAGGCATGTCATCTAAAACAACTCCTTAATTTAAGAAATGTAAAACCTAGAGTAATTTGTCCAGTGCCTTACATTCTGCATCAAAAGGAAGTCTAAAACTCAGCAAATGGTGATATGCACAATAATAATTGAAAGCTAAAAGAATGCTTTATAGGAGAATTGAAAACAATTGCATTGGTAGAAGATATAGGCAGGAGAGGCAAAAAGAACTATGCATGACAACGGCAAAGAAATTCTCCCTTGTCAAATAGAGCCTTCAGATTCCTACTCCAAAAATGAGCAGTAAACCAGACTATGAAAACATCCTTTTAATTATTTTCTTTCCAACATGATAACCCCACTTATCTTTATTTCTGGAGTATTGAAATTGCTCTATTGAGACTTAAAATGAAATGCCCTTGGTGGAACCTCTTTCAGTTACTAGATGCCCTTATGAACAGAAAAAAATGTTGGAAAAAATAGAAAGGAAATGATTTTTTTAATCACTGTAATAGCTAACTTCCAACAGATAAATCCATACCTATTAAGAGTCTATATAACTCCAATAGCCATTCCTAACAGTTGCAGAGCAATGTATGGTTTCCTAAGGATTATCACATTGTATGTGCTTAACAACTCTTTGAGGATTGGATGAACAACTACACCAATTTCTAATCAATTAATGAGAATACTTAAGTAACTTGGTCAAAACCAAAAGAAATCAAGATCATAGACCAGGTTTTCTGGCTCCAAGTTTGGTCTTGTATCTATTGTATCGTGACGCCACCCATGAATAACCTAATGTCCAAACGGCAGGTGACCTCATTCTCTACTTATGATAGCATTCATGTGGCATCTTCCACAGAGTTTAGACAGTGTAGATTCTCCATGCATGTTTGCCAGATGATCATTTTTGTTGAAATCAAGGGCTTTTATTCTGTGTTTTAACATTGATCTCAGCTTATAACATCTGTGAGAATTATTCCAATCCACTCTCAAGAAAGGTGGGCAGGCTTTCGGTGACAAGAAATAAAGTAGGGAGAAATTCAAAGATTCTTTTGTTGATGTAAAAACTAATGGAAAACAATAAAGTTTCACTTAATTCCCTTATGATTTTTCTCAGTATTCTAGTATTTATCCATCCAGTAGCTATAACATGTTTGCTCTTACAAAATATACATTTATCTATCAGTCTTATGTATAAAATTATATGACAAATAATGTATATAATATATAATGTAACCTATGCAAATATAATTAAGAAGGCACAGCTATACTCCTCCCAAATTATAATGAACACATCAAAGTTAAGTGTAATTCTACTCTCGCTATATCTATGCAATAAAAAAGACATACCAATTATAAAGGAAGAAGTAAAACTATACTTTTTTATTGTCAATATGATCTTGTATATAGAGAATTCAAAGGAATTAATTCATAAACAATTAGAATAATGACTCTATCAGTGACTCAGGATACACTATCAACATAAATATTTAAACATATATTGCATTTTTATGTATTAGCAATTTACAACCTGGAAATGAAATTCTGAATTCAATTCTATTTATAGTAACATCAAGATTAAAATAGTTAGGACTTGGGGCGCCTGGGTGGCTCAGTAGGTTGAGCGATTGACTTTGGCTCAGGTCATGATCTCACAGTTCATGGGTTCGAGTCCTGTGTCAGGCTCTGTGCTGACAGCTCAGAGCCTGGAACCTGCTTCTGATTCTGTGTCGCTCTCTCTCTGCTCCTCCCCTGCTCATAATGTCTCTTTCTGTCTCTTAAGAATAAATAATAAAAAAATAAAATAGGACTTTATTTATTTATATTTTAAGTTTATTTAGAGAGAGAGAGCATGAGCAGAGGATGGGAGAGGGGAGGGGTTGAGAGAGAGAGTGACAGAGAGACAGAGACAGACAGAGAATCTGATTTCAGCACAGAGCCTGATGTGGGGCTTGATCCCATGAACTGTGAGATCATGATCTGAGCTGAAATTAAGAATCAGATATTTAACCAACTGAGCCACTCAGGTGCCCCAGGACTATATTTAACAAAACAAATGCAAAGACATAAAAAACTGCTAAAAAAATCTTAAAAGACCTAAATAAATGGAAAGACACCCTGCATTCATGGTGGAAGATTTAATATTGTTAAGATGGCAATACTCTCCAAAGTCATTTATAGGGTCAATGTATTCCTTATCAAAAACCCAATTACCTGCGTTGAAAAAATGTAAAAGCAGATCTTAAATTCATATTCAATAATAAAGGACACCAGTAGTCAAAACAATCTTAAAAAAGAAAAATAAAGTCAGAAGACTTCCACTTCTTGATTTCAAAACTTCCTACTAAGAGTGTAGTAACTACACTTATCATGGTGAGCACTGCATAAAGGATTGTCAGTTCACTATGTGGTATACCTAAAACTAATACAACATTGTAAGTCAACCATACTTCAATAAAAATGCTTTTATAAAGTAACAGCAGTTAAAACTCTGTGGCAATAACATAAGGATAGACATATAGACCAATGGAATAGAATTAAGAATATCAAAGTTAATTCTTACATTTATAGTTACCAATTTTTGACAAGGTGTCAAGAAAATTTAAAGGAGAAGCACTCATTTTTCCAATAAATAATCCTGGGGTAGCTGGATAGCCATATGCAAAAGAATGTAGTAGGCCCCCTTCTCAGTATCGTCAGAATGGATCATAGACATAAGAATAAGTGTGAAAACTATAAAATCTGAGAAAAAAACATATTAGTAAATCTTTATGACTGGGCATTAGGTAAAGCCTTCTTAGGTACAACACTAAGAGTAGAAGTGGAAAAAAAAAAAAAGATGAATTGGTCCTCATCAAGATGAAAGAATTTTGTGCTACAAATAACACCATGAAGAAAGTACATAGGTAACCCTCAGAAGGGGAGAAAATATTTGTAAGTCATACATATCTAATAAAGGGGATTTAATCTAGACTATATAAAGAATAAAGATTTAATCCAGACTATATAATCTAGACTTCTAATTCAATAATAAAAAGATAAATAATTAAAAATGGGCAAAGGATTCGAACAGATACTTCTCCAAAGAAGATATAAGTATGATCACTAAGTATATAAAAGGATGCTAAACATCATTAGACATCAGGAAAGGCAAATGAAAATCACAATGAAATGTCACTCACCCAGTAGGATAGCTGTAACTAAAAAAGACAAATAATAAGTGTGTTGGCAATTATGTGTAGATGTGGGAACACTCATACATTTGTTGTTGGTGGGAATAAAAAACAGTAGTCTCTATGGGAAACAGTTTGGCAGTTCCTCAAAAAGTTGCTATGGTAACATTGATTTATAATATGACCTAGCAATTCCATTCCTGGGCATATATTCAGGAGAAATGACAATATATATATATTCACAAAATACCACTGTATGTGAACACTCATGGTATCATTATTCATAATAGTAAGAAAGTGGAAACTATCCAAATGTCCATCAACTGATGAATGAAAAAATAAAATGTGATATATCCATACAAAGAATTATTTTTTGGCAATAAAAAGAGATGAAATCATGTACGTGTTACAATATAGGTATACTTCGTAAACATTATAACACACGAAAGAAATCAGTCACCAAAGACCACATTTTGCACGTTTCCATTCTTATCTAGTGTTCAAAGCGGAGGAAAGTAACAATTATTATAGATATATATTAAAGGTCTTGTTCCATTCTTTTGCATTAGAAGTGACAGAATTTGATTTTCTGTAGATGTGGGTCAGAAGCTTCCTCACCCTAGAGATCGTTGAGGTCTGTGCATTGGGACTCTTTTAAGAAGAGATTAAACACTCTAGCTGTAGTCACAAACTGTGAGGAAGCCTCTGGCTAAGAATTTGTGATGATATTTCCAGTAAGAGAAGTGGCCTGATGAAGATGCTTCCTATAGTGGACAGCCAGAAAAGACAGACAGAACTTGACCCTGGATCCAAGGAACAATTCATATGCACCAACACCTGCCCTGCATGTGAAATATGTGTCACACCTGGAAATCCCATGTTTCTTTAGGATAGGCATACTGGCACTCTTACAATGAGAGGATTATAAAATGTAATTCTTCTAGATCCCAGTAAAGCTAGATTATTTTCTTAAAAAATTTTTTTTATGTTTCTATTTACTTTTGAGAGAGAAAGAAACAGCATGAGCAGGGGAGGGTCAGAGAGAGAAGGAGACACAGAATGTAAAGCAGGCTCCAGGCTCTGAGCTGTCAGCACAGAGCCTGATGCGGGGTTCGAATCCATGAACTGTGAGATCACGACCTGAGCCGAAGTCAGATGCTTAACCAACTGAGCCACCCAGGTGCTCCGAGGTTATTTTCTTTAATACCAGCTTCATGTCAATACAACTCTGCCTGACTTTCTTCCTACATGAGTTGAGAACCTCACTAAAGGGAATTAGACTCCTCTTATCTCGGTGCAAAATAAAGCACATTTCCTTCCCTGTCTTTGGGGTACAGGTGTGGGTAGGAGTACAAGGGAAGGGCGGTTTTACGATGCGTGTGTGAGCTCACATGTATGTGAGTTCATTCACGAGGAGAGTGTGAATGGGTAGGAGTTACTCTCATGTTGACTTTATGCCCTTTCTACTTCTGAGAGGATTGAGAGTTTGTAAAATGCTGGCTTACCTTGCTTTCTAGGTGTGACCAAGAGGGTTATAGCTTTCCCATAATTTACCCTTCAAGGGTAAAAATAATGGAGGATTTGTTATTCAAAGTCAAGATCTTCTGGTTTTTACCCTATCTACTCCCTTTACCAAGGTCTATTCAAGGGCAGTGAATGGAAAGCAGTGCTGATCGTATAATCTGTCATGGTTACTCATCCTGATCTCATTCATGCTCATGAAAGAATCCCTTTCTAGGGCAATAGCCAACTTGTCTCTTGCTGACCCCTTTTAGATAGCCTGTCTAAGCCACTTTACTATACAGGTTATATTCAATTGAGAGAGGGAAACTCAAAGACTCCATAAAAATTTGCTTTTTATACCTGTTCCTGCGTCTATTCTTGATAAGACCTGTGCCTCCACTTTATTCATGCCTCAGAATAAAAATAGTATATATCCTTCTTGTAAGGGACAAGGAGTTAATTATTTCTTTAGACTAGATAACATCTAAGGAAGGACCAGCTGAGAATGAACGAAGTTATTCCAGACCACCGGCACTAGGTATCTCCATGCCAATATCCCTTGGCTTGAAGGAATATCACCTGGGCCTACATCTTTGTTTTAATCAGCTCATGAATGCCTGAAAGGACATGTACACCAGACCAAAATCCTTAGGAAAGACCCCCCCAGATCCCAAGCAAAGACAAGACTCCCTCTTTCCGTGAGTCTCCCAGACACACTGTCTGTACCTGAACTTTCTCTATACTTTCAATAAACTCTGCTTTCACCTCCTGCTGGCTTATGTGTGCTTTCTATCCTGCAAGCAGCCAAGGACTCTCTTGGGTACTTGGACCTAATCTGCCAGCATCACAATGACCAGGCTAGAGTTTATATTAACTAGGGTGCACAGCTTTCCAAAATGATCTTTTTTTCTCATGGCTGTCACTTACCTGGACAGCATTCAGTAATACCCCATGGAGACTACTTTCTTTTCTTGCCCTTTACAGTACTCCCATTCAAAAGCTTTCAATCTAAAATGACTATTAAAAAACACCATTTCTTTAAGGTTCTAGTGCTTTTCTGTTATTCTCAGTCTTTGGAAAGCATTAGAATCACCTACAAAGCTTGTTAAAACAGTATGCCGGGCTCCACCTTGATTCTGATTGTGTAGGTATGTAGTGGGACTCGCCGGAGAACTAGCTTTTTCAAGTTCTCAAGTTTGACATCGTCAACAAGTTTGACATTGTTGGTTCAGGGTTAGAAAGCTGAGAACTATTGTTTTAGAAAGTTTAAAACTATAAAATGTTGCAATTCTATTTTAGCATAGGATATCTTGGGTGTGTTTTCTGGGCACTGGATTGCTATTCACAATCATGTTTTTAAAAGGGTGGTTACAGGTAAGACAATCGATATACAGTTTTTCTTATTTCTGCTTTCTATTTCTTTTTTTAAAAACATTTTAATGTTTATTTATTCTTGAGAGACAGACAGACAGAACATGAGTTGGGGAGGGCAGAGAGAGAGGGTGACGCAGAATCCAAAGCAGGCTCCAGGCTCTGAGGTGTCAGCACAGAGCCTGACATGGGACTCAAACCCACTAACTCTGAGATCATGACTGGAGCCAAAGTTGGATGCTCAATCTACTGAGCCACCCAGGCACCCTTCTGCTTTCTATTTCTGATCTTCCTCCTTTTTGTATTTGTTCTTGTTCTTGTTTATGGCTCTTTGGTTTTGTTCTCTCTTTTGTTCTCTCTGCCTTAAGTCTGAGTTAGGAGAATAGTTTCTTACATCCTTGATGATTGGAATTTATAACAGGAGTAGTGTGAGAAAGAAGCACCAAGGTAAAGCTAATCTGCTCATCTGCTATACTTAGGGAAAGCTTTGTTGTTAAACTGGTGCAGTCAATCCTTCTGCCTAATCAGAAGGAATCCATCCATCCATCCATCCAGTAATCGATCATCCAAATATCTGACTTGATTCTATTTTTATAAAAGCTTATTCATTTATTTAGAAAAAATTTTAATGCTTATTTATTTTCAGAGAGAAAGACAGAGTGCAAGCAGGGAAAGGGCAGAGAGAGAAGGATCAGAATCTGAAGCAGGTTCCAGGCTCTGAACTGTCAGCACAGAGTTGGATGTGGGGCTCGAGCTCATGAACCACAAGATCATGACCTGAGTCAAAGTTAGACACTTAACTGACTGAGCTGCACAGACATCCCTATTTATTTATTTTTGAAAGAGAGAGAGAGTAGGAGCAAGAGAGGGGTAGAGAGAGAAAGAGAGAGGGACTGTAAGATCATGACCTGAGCTGAAATCAAGAGCAGGGCACTCAACCAATTGAGCCACCTAGGCACCCCTTGACTTGACCCTTTTATCAGTATTTATAAATTTTAAATGCACCTGTCCAGAGGAATGTGGAAAAGATAGATACAAGTTTAACAGAGGCTGACTTAATTAACTCTACCATTAGTTTTCTAATGTCTACATTGGTTTTCCATTTTGAAGGCTTTCCCTTGCTTTATGGAAAGATTCTAGCTTGATAATAGGAAGTAAAATGTTGCCACAAATAAAACCTTAAGATTCTTCTTTTCTGTATACTGATTTTTACTTGGAATCAAGTAAATCAATTGCAAGGTCATTTATTGCCATAATTCTCTTAGTATTGTTAATTGGTTGATGACGAGGTTTTAACTAATCTTCTGAGTGTTAGATGTTAGAATATTTTTAGCTAAAGAATATTTTAGCTAAAGAATGGGGCATTCATTATTTTCTTTCCAGTTATTTCTTTGATTCCTAGAAAGCACCAAACCTAGTTACATCGCTAAGGTGAAGAGGTACATGATCTGATATTCTGCTCTGGTATTTCTGCAGTGAAGTTATTTATGCCTTGGTATCTTGCAAGCTCACATGTCAATAGTCATTTCTAGCATGTACAGCCTTCTCTGAAGGATGTGGTTACCACCCAGAAATTATAGAAAGTTAATTTAAAGGTTTTATTAAATCACTCTTAGAAACATATGAACACAGTTGGTGTTCTTGAGCATTTGGAAGATTAAATTATTCTTTAGAATTAGCCTACTGAGCTAGAAGAAAATAAAGAGCACCCACCAAGGGGGAAAAGTGAGAAAAATTCCAATGACTAATGGTTTTTAATTATAATTGCATAATAGTCTCTTGGTAGAAGTACTTTCTAGGGTTTTGATAATTCCTGCCACTGATCCATTAGGCTGCTTCATACATGTACAGGCACCTAGACTAGAGCAAAGAAGAACATCAGAATATTATCTAACTGCACTCAAGTGCCTTGAATTAGATCAATTTGATGGCACTCTCAACCATCCTATTAGCAAATGCTGGGAGTATGAGAAATGATAAGCAGCTTCCAACAGATAAAGTGGTTAATGGTTTTATGCTGGGGCAGAAAAAAAGGAATGTAACAAAGGTAATATTTGGTTGATGAAAAAATTTTATTTTTAAGTCCCTGATGATCATACTGTTTTAAACATTCATATGCTAGTTTTTATGTGGCCATAGTTTTCATTTCTCTAGAATAAATTCCCAGAAATTGTATTGTTGTGCCACATGGTAATTGTATGTATAGAGGGTATGACTCTGAAGGATCCCATGAGATAATTCTGTCTGTGGTGGTGGTTATAAATCTAAGTGTTTATTCTATGTGTTAGTGCACAGAGATATATGCAGAATTGGAGTCCACAATTTTTAATACACATTAAAATTTTTAATTATAAAAATGCATAGAACAAGCACCTAATGGGACCATTCTGTATTGAAAATTTCAAACTAACACAGATTTTTTAGAGCTAGGTCCACAAACAGCAAATCACTAATGAAAGAATTTTGAGGTCTGATGTTTAACTAAGAAGAGGAGACCACCACTCTCTCTTCTACCTCTAAATTACTAAGTGTTTAAGACCATCTGGCAAGTTTTAACAATAAATGTTTGGGAATTTTCAAAACCCTCATTATATTAGGAAAATAGGTTTTAGAATCAAAGATCATTTCCATGAAAGGACAGAGATACCAGAGTAATCCTGCTTTGATGAACTTAGTTAGGTCAGAATATACACTTTGGCAAAGAGCAATAATCACAAAGCTGGAGGTGTCTCTGTCCTTTTTCTAGTCTCACGAGGAGCACCACTTAGATCATCGCTCCAACTTCTCCTATAGAGATGCTCAGATGAGATGAGTTGTAA
This sequence comes from Suricata suricatta, assembly GCF_006229205.1. Lineage (NCBI taxonomy): Eukaryota > Metazoa > Chordata > Mammalia > Carnivora > Herpestidae > Suricata > Suricata suricatta. The sequence continues at coordinate 41,741,224 of NC_043712.1, read as the reverse complement.
AGAAGTCTTGAGCTCTCATTTACTCATTGATATGTTCATTTAACAAGTATATTTTGGATACAACTACACACCATGCACTGTGCTACATGTTTAGGATTCAGTGATGAGCAAATTGGACTCTGACTTTATAAAAGAAGAGGGCAAATAATCATACAAACATTTAATAGAGATTGTGCTAACCATTTTGAGGGAAGATTTAAAAAGATGCCTGAAAAGATACCTCAGGGATACCTTAAGGAAATGTATCATTTCTCAAGTTCAAAGAAGGTGTCCTTGGGGAAGTGGAATTTCATCTTAATTTTGTAACTAACTCCCTGCATTTACAGATTCTGTTTGCTTCTGCCTTTGCATTCTGGCTAATATCTATGAATGGTTATCTAGGTTATTTACTTTAGGTCCTAACAGGGCCTCAAATTACATTAACCTTGCTAGTAGATACAATAGCAGGGGCTTGGGCAGCACTCTGAGCAGAGGCCTTGCATTATCCCCAAGGTTTCTTTCTTTTTTTATTTTTATTTTATTTTTTATTTTTGAGAGACAGAGAGAGACAGCACGAACAGGGGAGGGTCACATAGAGAGGGAGACACAGAATCAGAAGACGGGCTCCAGGCTCTGAGGTAGCTGTCAGCACAGAGCCTGAAGCAGGGCCTAAATCCACGAACAGCAAGATCATGACCTGAGCCAAAGCCGGAAGCCTAACCGACTGAGCCACCCAGGCACCCCAAACTCCAAGGCTTCTGATCAAATTTCCACTGATGCAGTCACTTATACCAGATCATCTGAGGTACAGCATTAAGTTGCAAGCCCTCTCATCCCCAGTTTACTTGATTATCTTTGATGATGAAGGATTTAATTCTTAGATATGTTATCTGGAAATAGGAAGGAAAAATGATCTCTGTCTGACAAATGAGACATTTCCGATTGGAGGCAAAAGCCATTATATTGAGAAATAGCCATTTTTAACTTATGGGAAGTAGGAGAATTCTTTTTTCCATTTTTTAGCAATGGATTAGCAAACACACTAAAAACTCACTATCATCAGGAAGCATCGGGTAAAGTCCTTTGAGAGGAAACAAAAGAAAAACAGAACCTTGATCTGGTCCTTTATGTTACTCTTGTTGGAGAAATACAAAACACACCAATTAAATGAACTAAAGGCAATAATAAGACATATTATAAGTGAGAAATAATCAGACCTACTTAATCTATGAATGCAAAAGAAACACCAAATAAAGCATTGGTCAGATACATAAAAATTTAACAGGGTTTATCTTAAAGTGGTAGACTTATAGCGGATTCCTAACTTATTCTTTTTGCTAGTCTATACTTTCTAAATTTCCCTCCATAAACTTTTTCTCTAAGAATACAAAAACAATAAAAGTTGTATTAAAAATTACATTACTATGGACTTCGTATCTTAAAGCTCACTGTTTCTTTCTTTGACTGTGTCCAGTCTACTAATGAGCCCATCAAAGGATTTATTTTATTTTTAAATAAATATTTTAAATAATATAAATAAGTATTTTCATTTTGGTTTTTTTCCCCCTCAGTTTCTACCTCTATGATTACATTACCAATTTCTGCAAGTTTTCTCCATCTTCCACTAGAGCCTTTAAGATATTTATTTTAAATACTCTAATTCCATGTCTGATTCTGAATTGGATGCTTATGTTTCTTCAGATTTTTTAAATTTTGTTTATTTTGCTTTTTTTGTTTTGCTTTTTGAGTTTCAACAGGCCTTGTAAATTTTGTTGAGAGATGAACATGATTTACCAGGTAAAAGGAACTGAGGTAAATAAGCATTTACCTAGGAGTTTAATTTTTCTCTGGCTAGAAGTTGGATTACTTTTAATGTTTACTGGATCTGCAGGTACTAGAGGCTTCAAATTCCTCAAATAACTTTGCTCTGCCTCCTCCTAAAATAGTCTATGCCTTGCAGTTCTTTTAGCTGTAATCCACTACAATTATATCAGAATACCTAGTGTAGTGATGAGGTGTGAGGAGGAGAAATGTTCTATAATCTTATGAACAAACCTCAGCCTTTGAGGGGGCTTACAACTTCCTGGCTTTGACCTTCACATGTATTTCTCAACTTTCCTAACCCTCAAGTCAACAGGAAAGCTAGAGGGTATCAGAGTCAGAGAATGTCCTTTCCCCTGGAGGGATAAAGCGCTGGTAGGGTTTTTTTTTTTTTTTTTTTTTTTTTTTCCTGAGTTGACATTTGCTTTGGTAAATGCTCTGGGCACAGTTCACAATAGTTAATTCTCTCTCTTCCCTGTGAGAACCTGGCAAGTTTTCTGGAGGTAAATCCACAAAATATGGAGGTCCTCTTAAGACTGTGGCCCCTAAGAATTTCTCACTCTTCAGCTAGCTCACACTCTGCCTCTAGCAATTTACCATAATTAACATTTAAGTTTTCCTACAAGCTGATGTCTCCAGAAGCTTCAGTCCAGGTAAGCAAATCTCCGCTGGGACCCTTCAGAGTCAGTTATGGACTCAATGTTTGCATCCTTATAGAAAGGACAACAGAAAGAAGGAGACGTTAGAGTGTGCTCTCTCCACCATGTGAGGATAAGCAAGAAGGTGGCTGTCTATAAGCCAGAAAGTAGGTCCTCAGAGACACCAAATCTGTAGCACCTTGATCTTAGACTTTCCAGCCTCCAGAAATGTGAGAAATAAACGTCTGTCTTGTAAGCCACTCAATCTATGGAATTTTGTTATAGCAGTCTGAACTAAGATGTCTCTCTAGGTTTCAGGGGGAAGTTTGTCTTGCCTCCTCAATTCTCTGCTGGGTCCAAGAGAAATCATTGATTTTCATTCTGTTCAGCTTTTCTAGTTGTAAGAACAGGAGTGACTGCTTCCAGGTTCTCTAAATATTAGAACTGGAACAAGAAGTGGCCTCTATATATATAT